>NW_026705218.1:900000-1016725 GCF_029867415.1 Vicia villosa | reverse complement strand
CACTTTTTGGAAACCTCAAAGAGTCCTCTAACCAATGTCTTTGGTCTCATGTCAAAATGATTTTTGATGCTCCTTGTGTGTCCTTTTGAAAAAAGTGTCTTTTTGTTGACTTTGAAAATGACCTGTAATGTCTTTGGTCATATTTTTCAAATGGTGAATGCAATGACCATGGGATCAATTGCATTTGAAAGATAATTGAATTTCCTTCAAAATGAGCTTTGGTTTGAATTTTTTGGATGAAGGATGAGAGAGTTATGACCAGTCAGAGTTGAGTTGACTTTTCAAGCAAAAACCCTAATTTTGAATCTTAGGGTTTTGTTGATTTTTGATCTTTCCTTGATGAATTATGATCATCCAATGATCAAATGATGAATCCTTTGACAAAATATGGACTTTGAAAAAAAATTCATTTTTGACTGTCTGTTGACTTTTTGGTCAAACGGGTCGTCTGTTGACTGTTTGAGCTGCTGACGGTGCGTCTGAGTGAATTGAAGTTTGAAAATTTGTATGATGGTACTTTGAGATATATGGATGTGCATGAAATCCATTTGAGGTCTCAAAAACTTGTTTCTCCTGTAAAAACAAGAAAACCCTAGTCAGGGACTGTTTGTGTAGGAGACAGTTAAGCGTACCTGATTTTTGTGCAGTGTTGAGTCTCTGCTAATCGCGTGATATTCAGAAGACTTCTAGAACAAAAATCTTGGAATTTTGAATTGTAAAAGATTGATTTGATTGATGGTACAAAACACTGAGAATTGTACTGCCAGCAGTTTGGCTGTCAACTGACTGTTCAGGTATTGACGTAGCAGTTAGAGCGAAAAATCAACAGTCAAAGTTAATTTTCTTTTTTGTTGTTTTTGTTTTATGTGAAAAATGAAAGTTTATTTACATGACTTGTTAAAAACACAGACATAATAAATAACTAATATTTACTGTATGCGAGCAAAATTACCGATAATAACCCTGAAAATCATTTAATGCACAGAAAAATGAATATTTGACTGGCAGAAAACACATAAAAGATTATCTGAGTAATTAAGCAATATTATGACAAATAGTACAACATTTAATACTGACAGTACAAATATTACATACTATATTGAACAGTACGACGAATAAACGGTACATTTAAGAAATAAGAAATACGGCAAATTTTAAGAATGACGATTGATAACCCATGCTACAAATAGTAACATGTAGATGATTGGGAGCATAAGCATCCCAGGTCCACAGTGTTCCGGGCTATGTAGACAGAAGAAAGACATGATCACCGTAGCAATGGTGATGACCATAAGAAAACACGTTTCCCACCGCTTTGCCATTTTGTCGGGGAAGAAGAAAGGATGGATTATGAAGTAGAAATTTGAGAGATGAATTAGAATTTGATGTGAGATTTTTATGAGAAAATGAGAGGTATTTATAGAATGGAAAGAAGGATAGAGACGTTGGGGAATGATGTGATTCCGTACAAAAGGAAAATTTGAGTGGAAATAAGATTTGAAAGAAAGTGTATGATAGTGTTGGGAAAAAGAGAGATGTAGAGAATAAAGTTAGGATTTGATTTTTGAAAAAGAGATTTGAAAAGATTTTTGAAAATAATGGAATATAGTACCAAAATTAGTGGGAAACAAAAGATAATAATAATCTACTTGTTACCAGTACAGTCTGAGTTTCCTGATTCTGCGCCTGCAAAAAGATTTAACTCTGTACCAATTGTGTGAGTACTATTTATCCGTAAATAAATAAATAGCATGTGTGAAGTAATAAACAGTATTTGGCGTTTGCGTAAGAATAAATTCAACTGCAAGCCAAATTACTGTATAAGAAAAATTCTAAAAACTAAGTATTTCATATGTCAGGATATTTGTTGAAATAAAAATCCATGATTATATGAGACTCTTAATTTTCAGATTGGAGTTTTCTTGAAAAAAGATGCGGGCAAATTTTGGGGTATAACACCCATTTACGACAAAAGGTTTGACGGTTTCTCCTTTGATTTCTATCGCTCCACTCGGAAATATGTTAGTTATTTCGAAAGGGCCAGACCATATAGATCGTAACTTACCAGGAAATAATTTTAGTCTAGAATTAAATAAAAGTACTTTATCGCCTATGCTAAAATTTTTCCTAGATATACGCTTGTCGTGCCATTTTTTCATTCTCTCTTTATAGATTTTGGCGTTTTCGTAAGCGTCTTGTCTAAGTTCTTCTAATTCGTTTATGTCTAGAAGTCGTTTCTCACCAGCGGCAGTGTAGTTTAGGTTTAAGTTCTTAATGGCCTAATAGGCTTTATGTTCTAACTCTACCGGGAGGTGGCATGATTTTCCATAAACGAGTTTGAATGGGGTAGTTCCTATTGGAGTTTTGAAAGCTGTTCTATAAGCCCATAAAGCTTCATTTAGCTTGGTTGACCAATCTTTTCTATAGATATAGCAACAGTTTTCTCCAATATTTGTTTTATTTCGCGGTTAGATACTTCTACTTGTCCGCTTGTTTGTGGATGGTATGGTGTAGCTATTCGATGATTTACTCCATATTTTCGAAGGAGTTTCTCAAGTATTCTTGAAATGAAATGGGACCCACCATCGCTAATTACCAGTCTTGGCACACCGAACCTAGGAAAGATGACGTTTTTGAAGAGTTTGATAACTACTCGTGTATCGTTTGTAGGAGAAGCTATAGCTTCTATCCATTTTGAAACGTAATCGACAGCTACGAGTATATATTGATTTCCAAACGATGACGGAAACAGACCCATAAAGTCTATTCCCCAGACGTCAAATATTTCAACTTCTAGAATGCCCTTTTGAGGCATTTCGTCACGTCTCGAAATATTTCCGGTTCGTTGGCATCTATCACAGTTTAGTACAGCAAAATAAACGTCTTTCCACAGGTTGGGCCAGAAGAGTCCAGATTGAAGGATTTTTGCGCAGGTTCTAAATGTGCTATGGTGTCCTCCACACGGTGCAGAATGGCAGTGTGTTATTATACTTCCTATTTCTTCCTCGGGTACACAACGTCTAAAGATTCCATCGGGGCCTCTTTTGAACAGGAGTGGGTCGTCCCAATAATAATGTTTTAGGTCATGGAAGAATTTCTTCTTCTGTTGGTAACTTAGATCAGGAGGAAGCACACCAGCAGCTAGGTAGTTTACGAAATCTGCATACCAAGGTGTGTCAGAGCGGGCTAAAGCTATTTCTGCAAAGTTGTTGGTTTCAGCGTTTGGATGGTATGGTTCTAATTCATCGGCTTCCAACTGAGCGATGAGTCTTTCATAAGGGAAATCATCGTCAATTGGTACTTGTTCGGGTTTCATATTTTCCAATCGAGAGAGGTGATCTGCTACGACATTTTCAGTTCCCTTTTTATCTTTAATTTCCAAGTCGAACTCTTGTAATAACAGGATCCATCTCAACAGTCTCGGTTTGGCGTCCTTCTTGGTTAGGAGGTACCTAATGGCGGCGTGGTCAGTGTATATGATTATTTTTGCTCCTACCAGGTAAGAACGGAACTTGTCTAATGCAAATACGACAGCTAATAATTCTTTTTCTGTCGTGGCATAATTCATTTGAGCTTCGTCTAGGGTTCTACTCGCATAGTATATGACGTGTAGTTTCTTATCCTTTCTTTGCCCTAGAACGGCTCCTACAGCATAATCACTTGCGTCGCACATTATTTCGAAAGGCTCATTCCAGTCGGGAGGTTGCATAATTGGCGCAGAGATTAATGCTCGTTTAAGCGTATGAAATGCTTCAGTGCATTTATCGGTAAAAATGAATTCAGCGTCTTTCATTAGTAATTCAGTTAAGGGTTTGGTTATTTTAGAGAAATCCTTAATGAAACGTTGTCATACCCCAAAATTTGCCCATCCTAACATTTAACTTTTTATTTTTTAACTTTGATTTTATGAGGGTTTGATTTAATTTTACTAACATTAGCCTTTTAAAATAGCTTGTTTAAAATATTTGTTGAGTTTAAAATAAGTTTATCTTTACTAATCCAAATTCATTTATATAATTGTTTATTTTAAATTATTTTTAAATTTAATTATTAGTTTGATAATATTTTTTATTTCTTATTTTTATAGTTATTATTTCTACTTTTACTTAGAATAGATTTACCTTATTGTTATTATTTTTAGATTCATATTGTTATTATTTACTATTATTATTATTGTGAATTATTATTATTAGTAGGATGTTAAAATAAATAAAAACAAAAAAAAAAGAAGCAAAGCCAACATGGGGAAGCAAAAGAACCGAGCCAGGGGTGCTGGAAAAAGGGAAAATCAAGATATGGCAAGATTGGATTGAATATCTTAGCATTGAAGAGAAAATTTTCCTCATCAAATTTGAAACCTAATTTGATCAAATAAATAGGCACAAGAATAAGAGGTGAAGGGGGAGGAATTCGGAAGAAAAAGGACAAGGACAAAACCAAAGAAATCCGGATTTGCTCCAAGAACGAAAACTGGAGATTACTTCGATTCAAGCGATTTTGAATATCCAGGGAGACTTTCCGGTGATCTCTGAAACTATCACGATCATCCACAAGGATCAAAGTCCTCGGAGTCACCTCCTCCCGGCCACGTTTTCGCGTTTTTTTATTTCCATCCGTTTTTGATGATTCACTATGCCTAAATGTATTTTGATTATATAATCTTGTTTGCCATGATGTGGTGAATGATTCCAGATAGTTTAATTGAAGTTTCTCTGCAGAATCTAGAATCCGCCATTGTTAGGTTTTAGAGCTTCAAGATTGGGGCTTCTTGTTTGAGACAAAATTGGACCTAACTGTGGGCACCATCACACTCAGCGAATCAAAACGGATCGATACATGGTTTTGGTTGGAGTTTATGTGACTCGTGTGGCGTTTCGTGTGTACAGGTTCTCCAGCTACGGTGAACACAACCGTAGGTATAAATCTGGGTCTTTTCTGAAAAAAACGAGGAAGAAGATAAGCTGAGGCGCGCGCTTTGTTTGTTTCAAATCTTAGCATGTTTTGTCTTATTATGTATTATTTCATGTATTAAACTAACAATTGAAGAGCATAGTTGGAACGGTGGAGAGTTTACAAGGGTCACCATGCATATCCCAGTTCGATCCTTGTAGAAGACAGTTTTTATTTTTCTCAATTGAAACTCCAGATTTGGTGCAACGAGCCTACACGCCCCTACCATACACTCTCAATCCTGGCCATCAATTTCATAACGAACAAGATCCAAAGGGGCAAAGAACGATGGTCTACCATGGACCCTCAAGGGACGTCCGCATGCAATTAACGCCCAGGTTTCTTTTATTTTCTTTTTATTTATTTCTTATATCATTTATGTTATTTATACAAGTATATATATATATATATATATATATATATATATATATATATATATATATATATATATATATATATATATATATATATATATATATATATTAACATGCATATTTTGTATAATTAGGATTAGGTTCATGACTGAGATTAGGATTTTTCTGATTATTTCGATTGTATCGATTTAATTTACTTAATTAATTTTAATTATTAAATCACAAAAAAAACCTAGATAGGTGTCAAAATATTAGGATTTGCCCGATCCCATTGCCCATTTGGCGAAACACTAACTTTCAATTAATTCTCTCCTCGACCCGACTAAAGCTATTAGTCGCATTAGACGAGAGATAAAAATAACATTAACCAACATTAATTCTCTTCTCGACCCGACTAAATCTATTAGTCGCATTAGATAAGAGATGAAAAATACATAAAATTCAAAACACATTCAATTTGCTGCCCGCGACGATCAATCTATCAGTCTGAGTAACCAGCAATGCCCCTTAATCCGTTAGCTATACTGATCAAATCTATTGATCATCGCATCTAACGGTGACATATTAAATCAGGGTTGTACGCCCAAACAAACATTCAAAACACACTAAACCACGACACTACGGATTTTCATCCTTGTCAATCAGGCAATTCAAAATGCCTTTCAAACCAAATTCAAAACTACGATAGGCCATTCAAAAAGCCTTCAAAACAATTTCAAACCACAAATTCTAATTCTAAGGCGTACAACCCTGTGCCCGAACTACGTTGACTCTGATTCTCCCTAAGGAGATACATAGGCACTTGGATAACCAAGGCGAGTCCCCCTCCCTAAAATCTCAATTTTTCCCCTATTCACTTTCTTAGCTATTAAACCTCAATATTTTAGCCATAAAACTGTTACCCTAGATTCAAAGCCAATAGGAAAGGGTTGAGGGTGCCTAATACCTTCCCTCAGCCTGATTATAATAACTTACCCCGATCTCTTAACTGCGAAGGGTTTCCTGATCAATTAGGGTTGGATATTTGGAAACAAATCATGTGATTGATGAGAGAAAACTTGAGAAAATATTTGATTAGAAATATGATGCAATCTTTCTATTTTAGCTTCATTCTCTTTCCAATTTCTTTTCTCACTATTTTGGAATGATTACGTGGCATATTTGACAAATAATTGAATCAATTCTGAAGCCAAATCAAATCTTCTATTATTTTTATAATTTTATTTAATTAAATTATGATTTTAATGAATAAAATCTATAAAATAATGAATAAAAATAATAAAAATATAAAAGATATATTCCATGGTCGTGGATGGGCTTAAGATGATGTTAGAACAAAAGGAAATCAAGCCCATTTAGAAGAATAATCATTTTGGACCATATTTCTCTTTGTACACCTCTTGAAAATTGCTCAACTTGCATGTGTTGTAACCTTCTCAATTTTCCATATTTTGTGTTCTTGGACCTTTTAGAAAGCTTTAAGAGTCCTCTAAAGGCTCCTTTTGGTTTCATCTCAATTGAGTCTACCATGTTCAAGTTATGAGCTTCGAGAAAAAATGACTTTTTGCGATCTTTTAGAAGGACATGTAATGTTTTGACTTATATCTCTCAGGCGGAAGCATTTCTTGACCTTGAGCCCAACATCAAAGTTGTAGAGAATGAAATTTCCTTGAGAATGAGCTCTGTTTGAGGAATTTCTGAGAAAGTATGAGAGAGTTATGGCTGGTCAAAGTTTGGTTGACTTTTACCTAGAAACCCTAATTTAGAAACTTTAGGTTTTGTTGATTTCTGAACTTTTCTTGATGAATCATGATCAATACTTGATCAAATGATGAATGATACTTCATAATGAGGATGTTGACAAAAAATCAGAAGTTTTGACTATGGTTTGACCATATTTTGACTTTTAGGTCAAACTAGTCGACTTTTGACTTTCTGAACAATTGAGTGATCAATCTTTTGAATCGAGACCTGAAATTTGTCATGGAAGTAGTGTGGGGTATTATAGACCATATGGGATGCCTTGGCGCCATTGATTCATTTTTCTTTTGAACAAACCAAACCCTAATTTCTGAACCCTGTTTTAGGAGAGTGTGTTTTGGAGTTTTGTGTATTGATTTGGACTTGAATAGGAGAAATAGTATGGGCAAATTTTGGGGTATGACACCCATTATTATATTTTCTATTGAGAATTTGAACTCTCACCCTTTTGTTTGAATGTTACCCTTGGTGGGTAACATGCAGGTTCAGAAGAGTAGTTTCTTGATTCGTGGCTTAGCCGGAGAACTCTGAGGTTTCGTTTTGATTAGGTAGAGAGTCATATGCTATGATCATGTAACACTTGGGGGGGTTTCTTAGACTTATGTTCATGTTTTAATATTGCTATTTCCTATGCTTTGTTGAATATTGGATGTATGTGATAACATTGGGATATGTTGATTTAAAGGTCGTTGTAGCCTGGAATTGTGATGTTCAAGTAACAAAGATATTGATGTTATTTGAATTTGGTAGATGAATATAGTATGGGATATATTCATTGAAATCTTTAACAGAAATTCGAATTATTTTCCGCAAGCATTTATGCATAATGTATGAGAACATGAGATTACATTTGTGTTACAATATGATCTTTGCGTATTATGGATGTTGTATGTATGTTGTTTTGGGATTTTCATTTTGGTGAAAATCAACATGTGGCGCCCTTTTTTCCTTTATGCATGCTTACTCTGTTTGATGGTATGATATATTTGGGGTTAGAAAAGGGGTGTTACATTAGTGGTATCAGAGCATGGTCGACCAGTTGGTCAATAGTCGTTAATGTATTTATTCCTGTTGTATTAGTTTTGTGTATCTGACACGATCGATACTGTTTTGTTTGCTTTGGTTGTGTGTTGTCATAAGACAATGGTTGCTGGGAGGAATGATGATGCCATTGCTAATGCATTGAGGATGTTGGCTAGATCTCTTGGTCAAATTCCTCAAGCGAATGCTGGAAATCGGAATGGTGATGATGATGAGTATCGTGCTTTGGGGAAGTTCCAAAGGAACAATCCTCCTACCTTTGAGGGAGAGCATGAACCGGATAAAGCTCAAGCTTGGTTGAAGGCGATTGAGAAGATTTTTCTGGTCATGAATTGCTCCGATGCTTAGAGAGTGCAGTTTGATACTCACATGCTGGAAAAGGAAGCTGAGGATTGGTGGAGCAATATGGCTCAGAGATTTGATGAGGAGGGTGCTCAAGTTACTTGGGATCTTTTTCGCGATACATTCTTGGAAAATTATTTTCCGGAAGATTGTCGTGGAAAGAAGGAGGTGGAATTTCTTGAATTGAAGCAAGGGAATGGTACCGTAGCAGAGTATGCTGCTAGATTTCAAGAGCTTATCAAGTATTGTCCTCACTACAATACTATGAATGCAGAGAGGTCTAAGTGTTTGAAGTTTGTGAATGGTTTGAGGCATGATATCAAAAAGGCAATTGGATATCAACAAATTACTCGATTTGCGGAGTTGGTTAATAAGAGTCGGATTTATGATGAGGATAATAGGGAGAGTGCTTTTCACTACAAGGCTATGAATGATAAGAAAGGTCAATTCCGTGGAAAACCGTATGATAATAAGAAGAAAGCTGGTTTTCTCGGAAAGCCAAGTGGGGGAGGATCTAGTGCTCTGATCAAGTGTTTCAAATATGGTGTTGAGGGACATTGTGCTGTTGATTGTCCCAAAGTTGAAGTGACATGTTTCAAGTGTGGAAAGAGTGGTCACAAGGAAAACGAGTGTAGAGGTGGTTCAAAAGTGACTTGTTACAATTGTGGGGAGCAAGGTCACATTAGCACCAAATGTGATAATCCAAAGAAGGAACAAGCGAAAGGGAAAGTGTTTGCATTGTCTGGTGCGGAGGCTTCTACCGATGATAGGCTAATCCAAGGTACGTGCTTTATTAATGGAACACCTTTGATTTCTATTATTGATACCGGTGCGACACATTCTTTCATTTCTTTGGATTGTGCTAAGAGATTGAATCTTGTGTTATCTGATATGTGTAGAAGTATGGTTATTGATACACCTGCTATGGGTTCTGTTTCTACTTCTTATGTGTGTCTGAATTGTCCTTTGAGTATTTTTGATAGAGATTTTGGGATTGATTTGGTTTGTCTTCCGTTAGAGCAACTTGATGTGATTTTGGGTTTGAATTGGTTGGAATTTAATCGTGTGTATATCAACTGCTTTGATAAGACTATTATTTTTCCTGAGATTGGTGTCAAGGAAGATTTGTTTCTATCTACTAAGCAAGTTGATGAATCTGTGCAAGATGGAGCTGAATTGTTTATGTTATTGGCAACCTTAAATGTGCATGAGAAGAGAACCATTGAGGAATTGCCAATAGTTTGTGATTTTACGGAGGTATTTCCTGAGGATGTAAGTGATTTACCGCCGGAACATGAAGTTGAGTTTTTGATTGATTTAGTTCCTAGAACTAGTCCTGTATCGATGGCTCCATATAGGATGTTTGCTTCTGAGTTGAAGGAGTTAAAGAGTCAACTTGAGGATTTGTTGGAGAAGAAGTTTATTCGTCCTAGTGTATCGCCGTGGGGTGCACCTGTTTTGTTGGTTAAGAAGAAGGAAGGTTCTACGAGGCTTTGTGTCGACTATAGACAATTGAACAAAGTGACGATTAAGAACAAGTATCTACTTCCGAGGATTGATGATTTGATGGATCAGTTGGTTAGAGCTTGTGTGTTTACCAAGATTGATTTGAGGTCTGGGTATCATCAGATTCGTGTGAAAGCGGAGGATATTCATAAAACTGCTTTTAGGACGAGGTATGGTCATTATGAGTATTCTGTTATGCCGTTTGGTGTGACTAATGAACCTGGTGTATTCATGGAGTATATGAATAGGATTTTTCATGATTATCTGGATAAGTTTGTGGTTGTGTTCATTGATGATATTTTGATATATTCCAAGAGTGAAGATGATCATGCTGAGCATTTGAGAATTGTGTTATCGGTGTTGAAAGAGAAGAGGTTGTTTGCTAAGCTTTCTAAGTGCGAATTTTGGTTAAAGGAAGTGATTTTTCTTGGCCATGTGATCTCTAGTGGAGGTATTTCTGTTGACCCATCGAAGATTGAAGCTATATCTCAATGGGAAGCTCCTAAGTCTGTTTCTGAGATTAGAAGTTTTCTTGGTTTGGCTGGTTATTATAAGAAGTCCATTGAGGGATTTTCTAAGTTATCTTTGCCGCTGACGTTGTTGACTAGGAAGGGTCAAGCTTTCATTTGGACTTCGCAATGTGAAGCGAATTTTCAAGAGCTTAAGAGAAGGTTGACTCCTGCTCCTATTTTGATTTTGCCTGATCCTTTGGAACCGTTTGTTGTGTATTGTGATGCTTCATTGTTGGGTTTGGGAGGCGCTTTTATGTAAAAAGGGCAAGTGGTAGCTTATGCTTCAAGGCAACTTAAAATTCATGAAAGGAATTATCCGACGCATGATTTAGAGTTGGCCACCATCGTGTTTGTTTTGAAACTTTGGAGGCATTATTTGTTTGGATCAAGTTTTAATGTGTATAGTGATCACAAGAGTTTGAAGTATTTGTTTGATCAAAGAGAGTTGAATATGAGGCAACGAAGATGGTTGGAATTCCTGAAGGACTATGATTTTGGTTTGAATTACCATCCTGGAAAAGCGAACGTTGTAGCCGATGCATTGAGTAGGAAATCATTGCATATGTCTATGTTGATAATTCAAGAATTGGAATTGGTGGAACAATTTAGAGATTTGAGTTTGGTTTGTGAAGAGACGTCTTCGTGTGTTAAGCTTGGTATGTTGAAGCTTACTAGTGGTATTTTGGATGAGATTAGGGAAGGACAAAAATCAGATTTGAAATTGGTGGACATTATGACATTGATAAACCAAGGTAGATGTGGTGATTTTCGGATTGATGAGAATGATGTTATGAGATGTTGTGATCAAGTTTGTATTCCGAATGTTGCGGATTTGAGGAAGAGAATTCTTAAGGAAGGACATAGAAGTGGTTTGAGTATTCATCCCAGTGCTACTAAAATGTATCAAGATTTGAGGAAAATGTTTTGGTGGCAAGGTATGAAGAAAGATATATCGGAATTTGTTTATTCATGTTTGACTTGTCAAAAGTCAAAGATTGAACATCAAAAGCTGTCTGGTTTGATGCAACCGTTATCTATTCCCGAGTGGAAGTGGGATAGTATCTCTATGGATTTTGTATCGGGTTTGCCGAGGACATAGAGTAATTGTGAGGCGATTTGGGTCGTTGTGGATAGATTGACGAAATGTGCTCATTTTATTCCAATGAGGATGGACTATTTGATGGAAAGACTTGTTAAGTTATACATTGAGAAGATTGTGTGTTTGCATGGTATTCCCTCAAGTATCGTTTCGGATAGAGATCCAAGGTTCACTTCTAGATTTTGGGAAGGTTTGCAAAGTGCTTTGAGTACGAAGTTGCGTTTGAGTTCAGCGTATCATCCGCAAACTGATGGTCAATCGGAGAGGACTATTCAGTCGCTTGAAGATCTTTTGAGGTCCTGTGTTTTGGAACAAGGAGGAAATTGGGATAGTTTCTTACCTTTTATTGAGTTTACTTATAACAACAGTTTCCATTCGAGTATTGGAATGACACCTTTTGAGGCTCTTTATGGTAGAAGGTGTAGGACTCCTTTGTGTTGGTATGAATCGGGAGAGAGTGTTGTGGTTGGACCCGAGTTAATTCAAGAGACTACGAATAAGATTAAGATGGTTCAAGGGAAGACGAAGGCTTCTCAAAGTCGTCAGAAGAGTTACCATGACAAGAGGCGGAAGGCTCTTGAGTTTGAGAAGGATGATCATGTGTTTCTTCGAGTTACGCCAATAAAGGGTGTTGGTAGAGCATTGAAGTCGCGTAAGTTTACGCAGCGTTTCATTGGTCCTTATCAAATTTCGGAAAGGGTATGAAAAGTAGCATATCAGATTGCATTGCCACCATCTCTTTCTAATCTTCATGATGTGTTCCATGTGTCTCAATTGAGGATGTCATACCCCAAAATTTGCCCATACTATTTCTCTTGTTCGAATTCAAATCAAGGTACAATGTTCAAAGACACACTCTCCTAAACAAGGCTCAGAGAACCAGGGTTTTGTTGTTCTAAAGGAAAATCAATGAATCAATGGCTCCAAGGCATTCCATATGGTCTATGATGTCTCACATTACCTCCATGACAAGTTTCAGGTCTCAACTCAAAAGATTGATCACTCAATTGTTCAGAAAGTCAATAGTCGACTAGGTTGACCTAAAAGTCAACTATGGTCAAAGTACAGTCAAAACTCCTGATTTTTTTGTCAACATCCTCATATTGAAGTATCATTCACCATTTGATCAAGATTTGATCATGGTTCATCAAGGAAATATCAAAAATCAACAATTCAAAAAGTTTCTAAATTAGGGTTTTCATAGGAGAAAGTCAACTGAACTTTGACCAGCCATAACTCTCACATGGAACATCATAAATTTTCCATACAAAGCTCATTTTGAAGGAAATTTGATTCTCTACAAATTTGTGTCTCCAAGCCAAGGCTAAAAATGCTTCATTTGGGAGATATGGACCAAAACATTATAGGTCCTTTTCAGAGGTCAACCAAAAGTCACTTTTTTCAAAAGAACACACAACGAGCCTGGAAAATTATTTTGACATGAGACCAAAAACACTGGTTAGAGGACTCTTCAAGGTTTCTAAAAAGTCCTAGAACTCCTCCATACCTCAAAAACTGAGGGAGATAGGCCTTGTTAAAGTTGGACAAATTTGAGAGGGAAAATGTGAAATAAAGGGCCTCAAATTGATTTCTTTTGCAAAGGAGCCCAAGTTTTTATGGCCCAATCTTGCTTCCCAAGTCATCTAGAAGATCCAAGACCAATGCCACGAATTTTTGACAATTATTTGATTTTTATTGAATTTCTATTCATTAAAAATATGATTTAAATCAAGTAAATCAAAGAAATTTGAAAAGATTTGATTTGGCTATATTTTTTAATCAATTCAATCATCAATAATGTCCCATAATCATATAAAATTCGTGCCTAGAAGATTTGGATCAAAAAGATTGGAATTGATCAATTTTAGGAAAAATTCATAATCAATTTCAATCAAATTTCTAACAAATTTTTGATCATCAAAGAGTAAGATTTAATGGGATTCTTTGCAAATATATTGACCTAAAACTATCCCATATATATGCTGAACATGATCAGAGGAAAAAGAGGATTGGGACCGCAAGAAAACTCTGCTCAAACTCAAAAATACCGTGCACAAGGAGGAACAGAGATTGAAGCTTTTAGGTCGATTCAAGCCAAACAAATAATTCCATTCAATTCCCCAACACTTTCTGGGCGTGATACAATCCATATTGTTAACGGAAGCAAGCCAATTCGCACATACAACCACCACGGTTTGTCAAGATTTATTTTACTTTCAATCATCATGATTCATGCATCATATACGTGTTTTGAAGCCATATTATTGTTCATATGAATGTATGGATTTTTCTGGGCTATTTGTTTTAAGGTTTGATGCAGGGACTTCGAAACACCATTGTTAGGGTTTCGGATACTCCAAAAGGGGATTTCTTTTAGAAGCAATTTTAGGGCGAATTGATGAGTCCAATGGATTCATAAGGTTCCTTTTGATTAATCTGTATTATTTTTATGTATTTATTGATGTTGATGTGCGAATTGGGATGATGAATGCTTAGGGCCACACTAAAAAACGTTACCTAATGTTTCTGCGTTTCAAGAGCTGAACGACGAAGAAGACGTGTTTGGCGCACGTCTTTTTCCTTTTGAAATCTGGGCATTCTTTTTTGTATATTTTATTTGCGAGTGAATTATTAACAGCGTAGAAAACACAACCCAATGGATCGAGGGCGTACTCGTTGCTGAATGTAGAGACGTGGGATCGATTCCCACTCTCGTCATTATTTTTTTTGCAATTCTTAACTGCAGATCCCATAAGCACCACCAACGCATACCTACGATGCAGCCTCATCCCCTAACCCTCCGATCGCCACAGAATCTCATCCCACGTCTACCATGCCAGGAGCGCATCATACACCCTCAGCCTCACCACACATGATTACCAGCTAAGTTTTTTATTTATTTATTATAACTTAGTTTTATTTTATTTTGCTTATTCTTTTTTTCTAAAATTCGTTTGAATATCTTTTAACTAAAATTATTGTTTTTAAACTTCTTGTTTTTTTCTTTTTTTCCTTTCTTCATATCAAATTTTAAAAATTAAAAGTATTTATTTTAATTTTATTTGATTTAAAATGTTTGAATTAATTAATTAATTAATTATGAATATCCTATTATTTGATAAAAAATTATATTAGGGTTAGGGATTTTATCGAAAGTTTATTTTCATCGATTTAATTAATTAGGTTGAAAACCAATAATTAATTAATTCGATTTTATTTATTCTATTAACCATAGATAACTTGTCCCCTAATCAGGGTTTGCGAGAATCAGTCATGCACTAAAAATATTTCTTTGTGCGTTTTTCAGGGTTAGCAACAGGGTTTCCTCCGACAACGTGCCACGCCTATTACGAAGCTAAGTCCCGACTCTATTTTCTTTTATTTTATTCCTTATTTGCATTATAAAATTGTTAATTAGGGCTAAAAACCTCGAAAGTCAATGGACTCTTTTGCACTCACGTATTTTGCCTATTTTTGCCCATTTTTCAGGGTTAACCCCGAGGCTACCTCTACTACGAACCATATCAGATCAAATCAAAGCTAAGTCCTTTTTCATATTTGTTTAATTTCTTTTTGCCATTTTTTTATTAAATTAGGGTTAGCCTTAATTGTCATTGAATTAGCCATACACTCACTATTTTCTGTTTATTTCTCCCTTTCCCAATTTTCAGGATTTGCCAACCGTCAAAGCTCAATAGTCGGTAACCCTAAAACCCTGATTTATTTTGATTATTACTTGTGTTAGACCTGTAGCACTATTGATCCGCTGGCTTCATTCTCCCTTTCCCCCGCTGGTTTCTTTTTCCCCTTCCCCATATTAATTGATGTGGTTAGTAATCCTAGGGAGTGATAACCTTGAACTGAACTAGCATCACTAATTATAAGATTAAAATTTTGAATTAATCACATGATTGTTGCACCCACGCACCTTTTTTTGGTAACCCCTCTTGTTTCCTGTTGCTTGTTGCCTTGTGTTTTTTGCAGAATAGCCATGTCCCTCAAATACGAGGATACCTCAGCCATGTTGCCTCGACTAATGCAAAGATCATAAGTCCCTAATGATGCTGCCTTCGATACACTAATATGATCTCGTCCCTCGGAAGTTGCCTACGAAAGGCTGAGGTGTCCTCTGGTTGCCTAACAAAGAAGGCTATTCTGATCCTTCCCTTAGATTACCTGTCTCTCTATGGCATGGGACAGTCTTATGGCGAATGATAACTCGATGACCCGTTAACATCAAACCAAAGGCTTCCTGCCCTCTTATGGCATGGATAGACCCTTTCACCCTGAAAGGCTAAAAGACTTGTTTTTTCTACATTATTAAGGTAATTGCTCCTAATTGCCTTGCTCTGGCTTAAATCTTTTTCTTACACTTTTTCTAAACACTCTCAAGGCTATGCTCATTTACGAGCTAAAGTCCTTGTTTCTTCTTCTACATTTCTTTTCAAAACGAGCAAAGCAATTAAGAGCCCATGGAAAACCATGGATGCAAAGGGTGTCTTACACCTTCCTTTTGCATAAATTACCCCCCGAACTCAGTTTTTCTTTAAAAAGGTTTTTTCTGTTCTTTTAGCCTTTCTGATAATTTGGATAAAATAAAAGTCGGTGGCGACTCTTGCTTACCGCGACATTTTGATAAAGTCAGTTCACCGTATTACAGAACTGGCGACTCTGCTGGGGATTTTCGATTAAAAGAGGGGTTACCTTAAAAGTTTAGGAATCACTTAAATGTTTTCTATTGTTTGCTTTGTTTGTTTTATTTTTCAGGGACGTTTTGGGAATTAAATGAAGGACGAATCCTATTCCCGGATTCAAGAACACTTAAGATTAGGAGCGGCATAGTCATGGCGACCTCTTTCACATATGTGGGAGATGAGTCAATATGAAGTTCACACTTGAGTTAGGACTCCATAGCATATGCACACCTTTCTCAAATAAGGGGGGGTCTATGTATGTGTATGTGGGTGCGCCGGAGCTCAAGGACCTTTAGTTACCCTTAACCCATCTTGGCCTTTAGGAACGTAGTGGGGGGACTACTCTTGACAAATGTTGAGAACTAGTCGCTACCCGATGCTACAATTCAGATAGGTCCTTTCCCAAAGTATCATTGCATGATGCGAATGTATCATGTCCGAGGGTGCTTTAGAAGGGCTGACAATTCTGGATAACTTATAGAACCTGTTGCAGAAATCTCTTTATCCTTAGAAATACCTTTGGGGAAGGGTATCTCACATGATCTAAACTCCATGCAAGCCGAGCCTAAGGAAATTGTGTGACTTGTTTGTGTTTGCTACTAACCTCCATTTCCTCGCAGGTTTTGTTAAAAGAACTTGTTTGTCCTTACTATCTCACACTATACTTAATGAACTGCATTCGCATAACATCATGAGCATAACATGATTTAACTAACCCTTTCAAGGATCTTAGGAATTTAGGACGCGCAATTTCAGGTACTCTTATCAAGGACTAAATTCCTATCAAGGGGAAAGAGGATTTATTTTCCTCTAGCCACATACCTTCCAATTCAAAGACTCGATACCTATCAAGGGGCAAGAGGATTTATTTTCCTCTAGCCATATACTTTCAAATTCAGAAGTATCCCGAATCAGAGGCGATGACCCACTCGATATGGTGAGCTTGATTTCTCAAGGAAGGACGTTCTTCAGACGAAGCTATGACTGATTAAATTTCTAATGTTGCTAACTAAAATCCTAGAGATCCTTGAAAACACTGCATTTGCATTCATAACATCGCATAACAGGTTTCTTACAATAGGTCTCTCATCTGTCCTCGCTGTTTATTTCAGCATCATGAATCTCGAACAATCAGTTAAGGACCTCCAAGCTCAAAACACTGAGTTCCAAGCCTTGATTCTGAATTTGTCCAAGGGGCAAGAAGATCTGAAAGCTATGCTGACTAAAAAAAGAAGAAGAAGGGTAAGAAGACTCAGGTGAAAAAGCTTAGACCGATCTTGTAACTCAGGGATGCTGAAACCTCTGAAGACAGTGATGAGGATGAGCAAGATGATGATGCTAGTATCAAAACTGATGCTAAAAGTAACCATGATTCGGCCAAACCCTCTGAAGAAGAAGAGGACTATCATCATGAGGATGAACACCCTGATGACAAATACAAGTTGCTGGAGGAACGTATGAAAGCCATGGAAATTCAGAAGGTACCTGGACTGGATTTTGAAGATCTAGGACTCATCTCTGGAGTTGTTATACCTCCGAAATTCAAAATTCCAATTTTTGCAAAATACGATGGAGTCTCTTGTCCTAAGCTGCACTTGAGGTCTTATGTGAGGAAGATTCAACCTCATACTACCGATAAGAAGCTATGGATCCACTTTTTTCAAGAGAGCTTATCTGGAACTCAACTCGAATGGTACTATCAACTGGAAAGTACCAACATCCGTATCTGGGAAGATTTGGTTGTTGCTTTTTATCAACAATACTAATACAACGCTGACCTCGCACCAACTCGCATGCAACTACAAAGCATGTCTATGGGACCCGAGGAAAGTTTCAAGGAGTATTCTCAAAAATGGAGAGATCTAGCTGGAAGAGTCAAACCCTCCTTAGCGGACAGAGAATTGGTCGATATGTTTATGAGTACACTGACTGGTCCTTTCTATAGTCATTTGTTGGGAAGTTCATCATCTGGATTCACTGAACTCATACTGATTGGGGAACGTGTCGAGAGTGGCATTCGAAGTGGTAAGATTCAAGTGGCTACATCCTCAGGTACTACAAAGAAGCATTTCAATGGGAGGTCATATTCCAATGCTGTGTATGGGCAGAAAAGGATAAACCAGGATCAATCTATTGGGGCAGTTCTGAGCTCCACACCAGCGCCTCAACAAGGTCGTCAAAACAAACAAGATACATCCAGACGTCAGTTCGCAAAGATCAATATGTCGCTAGCTCAAGCCTTACAACATCTACTAAAGGAAAATTTGATTACCCTGAGGGATCCTCCTAAGAATCCTAACACCTCTGCTCCTAGTTACAAGCCCAATGCAAGGTGCGCATATCATTCTAATAGTCCTGGCCATGACACAGAGAATTGTTGGCCGTTGAAGAACAAGATCCAAGACATGATCGACGTTGGTGAAATTGAGTTCGACCCTCCTGCAACTCCTAATGTGATCACTGCTCCCATGCCTAATCACAACAAGATTGCTAATGCTGTGGATGGCTAGAAAGATGAACTTTTAGATCATTAGATTTACTTTCATTTGCAATTTCTTTCCTGTTTGTTTAAACATTCGGCTTATGATAGACATTATCTGTTTTAATAATCATCATCAGTGCATTGCATATGTTTGTCTTGAATAAATTATTTCGCTATCACTCATCTTAAAATTGTGTCTTCACTTTGCATATATTTTGTGATACTCGACTCCTGCTAAAGCTGTATGCCTTTTGAGGGAGGATGACGAAAACGATACCGCAACCTCATACAGTATGCTTTTGAACGGACTATGCTGATGATGTACAGGCATTGTTTCAATTCCTAAACAGTGGAGATATAAGGATGTTAATCCCTCGTCAACCCCTTTGAGCCTAAGAAGTAGAAGTTTCCTTCTTGTACTAATTAAAACCATTGATCATAACCTGGGGCAAGGTAGTTCTCAGTTAATTTGGCTGTGCATTCTATTTTTTAGAGAATCATTCAGTACACCTTTTAACAAAGGTTTCAATCACAAGCGTTCATCCGCACACATCAAAGAAGTGTTGAAGATGCCAATCAAAAGCCAATGATGGTTCATCAATTATTAAGCAAGGCAGTCAATATCTTTCAAAAAAAATGAAAAAACATATATACAAAGAAAAGCCTGCTAAGTCAAAATCAAAAAATGACTTAGGCAAAAATCAAGGCATCCCGTTGACTGTAGGCTCGAAATAGACAGTTCAGGCAAAAGTTAAGAATATCAAAAAGATGAAAAAAAGAGAAGTCAATAAATTCCTGAACAACACAATGTTGCGACTACCAAAAGGAAGAAGTGACTGCCATCTCAAAAGTTCTCTTTGATTACGAACCATCATCATTATCAAAGGTGCAAATCCAAAAGTCTCTTGGAACCTGAATGCATAAGTTGAATTAACTGAGCTTAGGACTGAAGATCATCACGAAGAGGGGTGGGTACAATCAAATTTTGAGCCATTATCCTTTGTTTCTTAAACCGTGAACCAAGCCACGTTACAACCCTTGAAAGTCCTAATTGAAGCATGGTTAGTTCGAAAGCATACTGTCACCAAAAAGGTATCATGACTCCTTAAGGTTTACCAAAAATGCTGAGTTGATATTTCATTTTTACAAACACCACGTTGTTACAAATATCATGTTTTTACAAATATCGCGCTTTTACATCTCCTGATTTAACGTTTTTCAAAAACTCAAGACAGACGTATGCATTGCATCTCATGAATTCATTATTAAACAAATTCTGCTACATAATTTCAAATGTTAGCGACAGAAAGAATTTGCACAGGGTATGACTAATGACTCAAAGTTGTCCCGGTCAACAAAGATTACTCTAAGAAGCAATGTCTCCTACGTATACAAGGGGGCATGGCCCGTTTTTCCCAATCAATCAGGGGCATGCACCCAAGTGGGTCTGAAGCCATCGCTCGATCAGTCAGGGGCATCATCCTAAGTTTACGATTACTAGGGGCATGTCGCCCATAGTACACATCTCATAAGGTCCTCGCGAGGCGAATCTCTTCAAATTCCCTAATAGCTGGGGCAAAGCTATGCAAGGCATGTTCAACACTTCGATCAATACTCATTGGTGTGTCACAATCAATATAAATCCAGGAATGACAATTATTATAATACTGGGGGCAAATTTCAAGACACCCATGACTCCCCACAGAGCCGGGTTCGCAAGATCATATCCCCACAGAGTAATCATTAAGAAGATATCTTCAAAATGCTCTCGTCCCGACAAAGACATGGCTCCCCAACAGAGTTTACATCTTCAACACTACCGGTTCTCCAACACTTTGCTCTCCTCTAACATGGTCTATGCATCTCTCCTATCCCCAGTCAGGGTACATCAAGTTACTAGTCATCCCCAAGCAAAATCATAAATCCCCAGCTGTGAATCTTCAAAACAAGATCAGGCATCAGAGTCGCAATGACCTAGAGATTTATTTTCTCAAGCAAGATACTTCAAAATAGCATAAATCATGTTCATACATCATATATCATAGTGAATTCATACATAACATACGTACTCATGGCATATGCATACAATCTCATTCATTTCAAAAATAAACATTACAATACATGCATCACGACATTGCATAAAACTAATGTTTCTTTTGCAGTCTACTTCTACAATCAAATGAACATTATCTTCTAGATATAGTGCAGAGATAATCAAGTCAACGATTTAATTCTGACGCTCATTCTAGACAGAGATTTAGTTCTGACACTTAATTTTGGATATCTTCCAAAGATAATTCAGAGATAATTAAGACCAAGATTTAATTCTGATGCTTAGTTCCGGGTATTCTCCAGAGATAGTTCAGAGATAATTAAAGACCAAGATTTAGTTCTGATACTTAGTTCCGGGTATTCTCCAGAGATAGTTCAGAGATAATTAAAGACCAAGATTTAATTCTGATGCTTAGTTCCGGGTATTCTCCAGAGATAGTTCAGAGATAATTAAAGACCAAGATTTAGTTCTGATACTTAGTTTCAGGTATTCTCCGAAGATAGTTCAGAGATAATCAAGAGACTTAGATCTAATTCTGTCACTACGAACAATGCTGGTATGATCGACCTCCAACAAACACTTCTCAATACAATTAGATCCAGTCTAACGCACGACTCATCCTTCAGCCTAACACACGGTTTTCCAGACATCTACGGATGCAAATTCGGTCTAACGCACAACTCATCCTTCGACCCAACGCACGGTTTTCTAGACATCTACAGATGCAAATTGGATTTAGTCTAACGCATGACTCATCCTTCAACCTAACGCACGGTTTTCCAGACATCTACGGATGCAAATTGGATCTGATCTGACGTACGCCACATCCTTCAGCCTAACACACGGTTTTCCAAACATCTGCTAATGCAAACTAGACCCAGTCTAACGTACGACTCAACCTAAGTCTATCTCTCAGAAACGGTCTGACGTACGACGTATTCTGACTCTCAAGTATATCAAGTGGGATGGCATCTTCAAGCCCATCTCAATCATACATCTTCTCCAAACACCTGGATGACATCTTCAAGCCCGTCTCCGACAAAAGTCCCTACTTCAGCTAGGGCAAATTTCTTGGTATTCTAGTGTTCAATCATCTTCCACCTTCAGATACCGACTGGCATACAAACCACTCTACATCTCCATGTTTAAGATAATTGAACAGGGGCAGCTGTCATATCCCAAAATTTGCCCATACTATTTCTCTTGTTCAAATTCAAATCAAGGTACAATGTTCAAAGACACACTCTCCTAAACAAGGCTCAAAGAACCAGGGTTTTGTTGTTCTGAAGGAAAATCAATGAATCAATGGCTCCAAGGCATTCCATATGGTCTATGATGTCTCACATAACCTCCATGACAAGTTTCAGGTCTCAACTCAAAAGATTGATCACTCAATTGTTCAAAAAGTCAACAGTCGACTAGGTTGACCTAAAAGTCAACTGTGGTCAAAGTACAGTCAAAACTCCTGATTTTTTGTCAACATCCTCATATTGAAGTATCATTCACCATTTGATCAAGATTTGATCATGGTTCATCAAGGAAAGATCAAAAATCAACAATTCAAAAAGTTTCTAAATTAGGGTTTTCATAGGAGAAAGTCAAATGAACTTTGACCAGCCATAACTCTCACATGGAACATCATAAATTTTCCATCCAAAGCTCATTTTGAAGGAAATTTGATTCTCTACAAATTTGTGTCTCACAAGCCAAGGCTAAAAATGCTTCATTTGGGAGATATGGACCAAAACATTATAGGTCCTTTTCAGAGGTCAACCAAAAGTCACTTTTTTCAAAAGAACACACAAGGAGCCTGGAAAATTATTTTTCCATGTTGCCTCGACTAATGCAAAGATCATAAGTCCCTAATGGTGTTGCCTTCGATACACTAATATGATCTCGTCCCTCGGAAGTTGCCTACGAAAGGCTGAGGTGTCCTCTGGTTGCCTAACGAAGAAGGCTATTCTGATCCTTCCCTTAGATTACCTGCCTCTCTATGGCATGGGACAGTCTTATGGCGAATGATAACTCGATGACCCGTTAACATCCAAACGAAAGGCTTCCTGCCCTCTTATGGCATGGATAGACCCTTTCACCATGAAAGGCTAAAAGACTTGTTTTTTCTACATTATTAAGGTAATTGCTCCTTGTCGCATGCTCGCGAAAAATGAACAGAGTCGCCACCAATATATTTATCCCATAAGGGAAAGGAATATCAGAAAACCTAACAAAGGAAGGAACAGGGTCTTGCGACCAGAGAATCTAGGCACGGGAGTCGGTTACGCAAGGGGAAGGTGCTAGCACCCCTCACGCCCATCGTACTCGATGGTATCCACCTATGTTTGTTTCTATCTAAAGGGTGTATAACTATGTCTATGTCTAAATGAGAAATGAATGCAAAATGTAGGGAAAATAAATAATTGTACTCGCACGGGCCCTACCCCGCTGCCTACGTATCCTTTTCAGTAATCAGAGTTACCGTAGCTCGGCTAAAGATTTTCTGTTTGTTTTGTGTTTTTTAATTGGGCGGAGTTAACGTTCGCGCTCTTGCATAAGGGATCGACCTACGATGCGTACGAGCGGAAATAACATTGCCCTTAGGTGCCAACGAGGCAAAAGAAAAAGAAATGATTGGTTTGTGTCTTTTAGGATAGATGAGTGGTGAACAGTTCCCAATACCGGGCCACTCACCACTCGCTCTAATTTGTTTTAGTTTGAACCATTGTTAGGTGTTTTATGTGTTTTTTGGTTGTGTATTTTTTAAAGGAATTTACTTTGCGATCCGAATCACATAAAAATGTGTAATGATCGAGAAGCAGATTAGGGAATGAATCCCACTCACTTCCATCCCATTATGTAATGTTCGAGAAACAGATTAGGGAATGGATCCCACTCATTTCTCTCCCATTAATTAATGTTTGAGAAACAGATTAGGGAATGAATCCCACTCATTTCTCTCCCATTAAGTAGTGACCGAGAAACAGATTAGGGAATGAATCCCACTCGTTTCTATGCCACTAAGCGATTGAGAAACAGATTAGGGAATGAATCCCACTCATTTCTCTATCACTTTCTTAATGTGATTCACATCTTCCTTTTATTAAGTATTTTAAAAGAGTTGAAAAGAAAAAGAATGCAATAGGGAACTAATCCTAAATTCTGATATAAGTTGTCTATACAAGTCTAAATCCTAATGTTAACATGGGATAGATTCTAAGAGAAGCATACAAGTGGTATTAACAACATAGGCCAAAAATATGGCCAAAAGCTAAGCAACAAAGTCACACAACAATTATACAAAGAAATAGCATGAGAATGGTACAGAACATAAAAGGAGCAACTCAGAATTAGTACAAAAATGAAACTAAAAAATACTACTATTTTTATGGGTTTTATTGGTATTGAGGGAATTCCAATTCAAGTCTAAATTGCACTTAAAGAACCTACATTCTCATAAGCCTAAACTAGTATTTTTATTGTTTTTATGGAGGAGAAGTCAAAAGATTAATGTCAAAATCAACCTAAAAAATTCTACTATTTTTATGAGTTTTCTAATGTCAATGATCACCTAAAAATCTAACAAAGTATTAAAGGTTTTATTGATTTTATAACCTAAAAAGATAATGGGAAAACTATGTGAAAAAGAACCTAAATCTAATGTGAATAGGCTTGGGTCGGGGGTGTAAATCGGAAAAGATATAGGGCCAGGCACAGGGCCTAACACGGATTGAAGCCCGGGGATATTTTTGTATTCATTTTTTCAGTATGGCCAAAAAGAGATGCATGGGCCTCAAATGGGGGGTGAGGATAGCGCTTGGTGAAGGCCCACGGATTATTGTATTGATTCAGAAGGATTTTGATCCTAGGCTTTATTCAATTATTCCATTTGATTAACAAAAGAAATTAAGTAAATAATAAATAAAATAAAAAAAGGAAAGGGGATTTAGGGTTACCGATAGTTCTGAATCAAATCTCCTCCCCTCTTTCGACTCAGGATGACGGCGGCGAACTCCCTCCTTCCCCGGCGTAATTTCGCCGTTCACTACCAACGAAATATTCTCTCGCTCTCTCCGCTCTCAATCTCCGATATCGCTCTTTGTCTCGAATCTCAATCGCGTAACCTCTCCGATTCAGTTTGTGTTCTTCGATCCTCTCTCCCTGCTCGGATTCTCTCTTGGTGCGAGCCTCATCGCCTCCTTCTCAGATTCAATGTTTTCCGACGATTCCGTGAAGATGATTGTCGACGCGTTTGATGCAAAAACGTTGATGCTACACAGAAATTTTTTAGAATGGAAATTACGGTGACTGATGGTGATTGTTCTTGAGGTTTCTTCTGCAAGTGGATGAAGGTCGAAGAAGATAGTGTTTGATGATCAATGATGTTGAATGTTGTTGTTGCGGGTTGTTGAAGTTGCAGCGGAGAGAGGTTGAAGAATTGTCGAAGAGGTTCAATCAAGAGAGTGCCGAAGGTGTCGAGTGTTCAAGATTTGTGGAGCAGTAAGTTTTAATTTTTCTCTTATGCTCCTTTTGATTTTTTGTTGGATGTGAATTCTTTCTTCCGGTGATTGAAGGCTGCGAGTTGAAGAAGATGAAGAAGATGAGTGAGTGATCAAGATGAAGAGTATGAAGATGATGATGGTCGCTGAAGATGGTTAAGGTCTGAAAATGGAGAAGTGAAGGGTTGAATGAAGGTTGTGGAGAAAGAGATTGAAAGAGAAGAAGAAGAAAAAAATGGTGAAAGGGGTCCCTGAGAATGGTGGAGAAGCTTTTATATAGATGGAGTTCTGAGTTCAGTTGCAATTGAAGGAAAGTCCTTGATTCTGATTTTCTGTAAAGTAATGTAACTGATTTTTTTGGTGGTTATGATTCTGTTTTTGCTGTTAGTTATGGATTTTTGTTTTGTTAGTTAGGTGGTTAGAGATTGGTTAGAGTTCTGTTAATTCTGTTGGAGGGTGTTGGTTGGTTATAGAATGGTAGTTGGAAATCGGTTGGTAAATTGTTTGCATAGAAGGTATGGGTTAAAGATTAATAAACTGAAGCTAAACTGTTTGTGGTTTTTTTTTTATGATAAACATGAGGTTGTATGTGTGGACTGGCTGAAACTGGTTTAGTTTTTGTATGCAGGACTGAATGTGTTTGATATGGAACTGTTTTGAAATAGCTAGAAGCTATATTAGAAATGTTAGTGAATGATTGACTTTGAAATTCTCTTATGTGCTTGAAGGGTTATAACTGTCAGAATTATTAAGCTGAAGGTAAAAATGTAAAGTAGTTAGTTATTAGAACTTATGTGAATCTGAACTCTGTTTTATTTTGAATGCTGCAGGGATCTTGTTGAACTTTGTTATGTCTTGGTTCTGATGCTTCAATTGTGTTTTGTATGCATGTATGTTGGATCTTTGAATGAAGCAGTTTAGAGCCTGCCTGAGGATGAAGGTACCATGAAGTGTAGTCATGAAGCAAGGCATAATGTGTGAAGCACACTTGGAATCTGAAGCAATGTAATTTGGGCCACTACAAAATTAGGATGGATTAGTCATTATGGTCATGGGTCAAGGGTATGTTGACTTTGGTCAACTGTTTGACCAAAAATTCAACAGTTGACCAAAAATCAACTATGAGTGAAATGTGTCCTTTTTGTATTTTTAAATGTAATTCCAACTTTTGTAGAATACTCTTGAATTTGTAATGGATTTTGACTTTTGAAATACAACTTTGACTCTTTGTGCCTCAGTTTGAATCTTGAACTTTCCCTCCGTCATGCTTCACTCGAAATTTCAATCTTCGTATTCTTTGTAGTGCCATATCTTCTTAAACTTGAATTGAAAATAGTGATGATGTTTGTGACTTGAACCCCTGACACTCGAATCAAACTGACGATGAATTAATGCCTTACAACTTGTATATTGAGAAACCAAGCGAAAATTCTTCTTTTGTGATCTTAAGCCATCAACCTTCAAATCAATTTTTTTATGAACTCTTTACCCAAACTTTGATGAAGTAACTTGCATTATAGGCCACGAGAATCGAACCGAAGGACATGTTTCGAACCATATAGAAACTCTTGTTTCCTATGCCTTGTAGCATGACTTATTATTCACTTCATAAGCCCCAGATAACATTAGACTTTAAACAAAATAGCCTCAGTTGATGAATGTCAATAAGCTCAATCATGATGAATGAGAAACCTCAATCCCTTTGCCTTAGGTGCACATTGCTGAAGAAAAAGTAACTTGAGATGCTTGAGAGGGAATAAACCCTAGCTCCTAAGATCCTCAGTTGAACCCCTCAATTCAGCAATCAAATGCCCAAAGATTAAACAGATGAATCAAGTTGGAGAGGAGTAGAAACCCTAATTTTAAAGATCCTTGATCTCAAGCCAAATTTATTGATTAATGAATGCATGAGTCATGTTAATGTCCTAATGGAGATATGCACATGAATGAAAAGCCTAAGCTAGATGAAAGTAAAAGGGTAGGACAAATTTGGGGTATGACAGCTGCCCCTATTTAATCATCTTAAACCTGAAGGTGAGATTGGCGTTAGCCTTTCGAACATTCGAGGTAGAAGAAGATTAAATATCAAGACCTGAAATTTGTCCTGAAATGATGGTGTAAGTGTTATCTTTATTTTTTGATATCTGCTGGGGAATTAGAATTTTTGTATTTTTGCTTTTTTCTGGTGTAAGCATTTATGGTATGTAATGGTTAAATGAGGAAAGAGAATAATGACTTGCTGGGGATTGGGAATTGGTTTTACTGTAAGAAATTATGGATGAATGGTGGTTGTCAGGCGGGAACTGACTTCACCGTCAGGCGAGGATTGAAAATGATGGAAAGGATTTGCCAGGGCGGGGACTGGACTTTGAAAAAGGTTTGCCAAGGCGGGAATTAGACTTTGAAAAAAAGGTTTGCCAAGGCGGGAATTGGGCTTTAAAAAAAAGGTTAGCCAAGGCGGGAGTTGGGCTTTGAAAAAAAGGTTAGCCAAGGCGGGAATTGGGCTTTGAAGAAAGGTTTGCCAAGGCGGGAATTAGGCTTTGAAAAAAAAGATTACCAGGAGGGGAACTGGATTTGGAAAATGATTAACAGGACGGGAACTGGATTTGGAAAGATGATTGCCAGGACGGGAACTAGGTTTTGAAGTGATTACCAGGACGGGAACTGGATTTTGAAAAAATGATTACCAGGACGGGAACTGGGTTTGGAAAGATGATTACCAGGACGGGAACTGGATTTTGAAAGGGTTTGCCAGGTTGGGAACTGGGCTTTGAAATGGTTCGAAGGTCAGAAGGCAAAGGATTCACAACACGGGGGTTGGACCTGAAAATTTTGTCCGTATGAGGGAAGGGGACCACGGAGACTAGTGACGACTAGACTCGATCAAAAGACATCGGTGAATATTGAAGAATCACGAAGATATTGATGCTTGCGAAGCATAAGAATTACATTAATTCCTCAGGCCAAAGGAGGGGTGTAACTATTCAAGAGCGACAATTATTCGAATTGCCACACACCAAGTATGGTTATTCAAACAATTGAAAAATGAGATGGGTTGAATGCTCACCCTCATTCACACTCTAATCTGCACGCAGCACACGGGAAATAACCTCGGAGACAACGATTCTGACGAAGAAAGACATTGTATCCGATCCACACTGGGGAATGAAGATGAGACTTCTTCTGGGGAATATATATTATTTCGTACCTTCTGGGCACATACAAACTGGCTTATGCATTGATGCATGTTTGAATTTTTCAATGGCGTAATGCTCCACCTTGATGGAAATGCTACGCTTTTGAGGATGTAATGTTTTATGCAATGTATTCTATATGCAAAGTGCCAAATAAAGGCCTTGGTGAGATAGAGGAGCAGGATCATTGGGGTCCGTTGCTTGTTGTCTTGAGATGCCAATATGAATCGGTGTTGGAAACCCTGCAGTACCAAAGATCATTGGAAACTGCACTGAGGGTTGGAATGTAGCTTCGTTGGGGAAGAAGTGACTTCATTTGACTTTCCCTACACCTTGAACTGCTTGGGGATGGTGAGTTTGAGGAGATTCCCTCGATTCACCATGTTGGAATGAGAAATTCAGATAAGGAGACCAGGTTGGAGAAGTGGAGCAACCCACAGGATAAATAAACTCCGGTGCTTGGAGAGAGACCAAATTTCTAGGAGAAATAAACTCCTATGATTAGGGAGAAACAATACAACTCAGAAGATTGTGCCCCAAGCTTTGTGAACTACGAAGGAATTTGCCCCATAGGATCCTTGGAGAGATTTGTCGAATCTCGACGTAACTGCCCCGGATTGGTGGAACCCAAGAGAGATTTCTCGACTTGATTGCACCAGATTGGCCAAAGCTTGAATGGGTGCCTCAATTGACAGAGTCTTCACATAACTTGCCCCTTGGAGTAATCAGCCTTTGAAGTGAATCGCTCATGGAATCGATCAACTTTTTCTGCAGTTGTTCATTGTTTGATCTTCCTTGATGTCAAGTTTTTATTCACAAGTAAAAGATGATTGTTTTGGAGATGATAGTCCTAATGCAATGTTTATGCTAGCTTCGAGATCAAAATTATTGAAACAAAGTTGTGACATTCAGTGTTTGAATTATTTGTCATATCGATATCAACATAAATGGTAAGCAAACATCTAGGAGTCAGTATTACGCAACTTGGTATAACATGCTTTTGAAATAAACCCTGCTTCAATTAGGTCTTTTAAGGGTTGTAACGTGGTCTGGTTCATGGTTTTAGAAAGAAAGGATTTAAGGCTCAAAATCTAACCTAACCCACCCATTCTTCGTGATGTTGTCCAGTCCTAAGTTCAACTTAACCTGATACGAGCGTTCATCCTTCAATAGGAGTTTGATATGATCGAGGAATCGATGACGTTCTTGGACACGGCAGCCACTTAGCTCTTAATTTGGTGTCTGATCACACGACTTTGTTCTTTTGATGAGGATCTTTATTTTGTAATTCTCGTTTTTCGCTTCTGATTTGCTTTTCCTTTTTTGTTTCCCTAACTTTTGCCTGGACAAATTCTTTTTGAATTCTATTTTGGAGTCCAGCGGGATACCCTAATTTTTGCCTAAGTCATTTGTTTTCAAGTTATTGACCTAGCAGGCTTTTTTTTTACTTTTTTTTTAAACAAGTCGCATGATCCTGAATATCTGATTTGTTGGACGTGTTGTGACTACCTGAGTCTTTGATTGAAGAGGGATTACCATTGTGGTATTGTCATATTTTGACCTCTTGGTGTGAGGAGTGACCATCATGGTTTTGACTTTCCTCAACCTTTTGAAGGATAACCCTTGTTGTATCCTTGGATGCACACTCTTGATGAATTTTGATTGCTCGATCAAGTTAATTTGGACGCTACCCTGCCCCTGGGTTAAATGTGAGGTTTTTTTTATAGAAAAGAAACTCCTACTTCAAGGCTCAAAAGGGGTTAGCGAGGGTCTATCTCCCTTATATCTCCAGTGTTTAGGGATTTGAAACAATGCCTGTACATCCTCAGCGGGGTTTTATTCAAAAGCACACAGTTAGAGGTTTTGCGTTTTTATTATTTTTTTTCATCATTCTCCTTTTGATATTGCTGCTTAAACCAGAGTTTGATGTCGATAGACAGAAAGATATGAGTGAACACGAATGGATTGATTCGAAACTAGCATATGCAGTGCATTTTTATTTTTATTAAAAACAAGCAAGTTTTACATGGAAGAAACATTTTAACAAAACAAAGAAGATTACAAATGAGAAATGCAGAAATGAATTGATGATTGCCACGGTTGAGGAGTCTTGACTCCGTCTGGAGTTGTTGATCTTGAATAATTTTTGCAGTTCCTTCCAAACACTTCAGATTACTTCAAAAGAAAACTCCAATGAAGTCACCCAAGAGTTGTAAAGATTTTTTTTTATCTTACTTTAGGGATTCGAGCAATGCGAGTGATGCAATGCTCAAGATAAGAGTACGTCTTGCTTATCCCTCAATCGGGAGCCCCAAGCATAGATGTTGGAGAAGTATTTGCCATCAAACATGGAAGAACCTTGCAAGGTCATCAAACTTAGAAAAGCTATCTTTTGTAAGGAAAGCTCGAAACACCAACTGAAACACCAACCCTCAGGGATACAACTGAGCACAAGAACCTTGAGAAGGAGAGGTGCTTTTATTATTATTATCATATCAATGAGTTTAAACAGGGAATTTGTTGATTTTTAAGACTTTCTGAAATCTGAGCTTTCACTCGGGCAAGGGAATTCCATTCACCCACATGTTTCCTCCTTGAAGGGTTATATGCCTCTCGTCGATCAACTTTTGTACTTTGGCTTTGAAAGCATTGCAGTCCTCAGTTGAGTGCCCCGCTGATCCAGCGTGATACCCACATTGCACATTAGGGTCATACCCAGGTGGAAACGGTTGCGGGGGAGGCTTTAGAGATTTGGGAACCACCAAGGAGCTTTGAACTAGATATGGCAGAAGTTTACTGTATGTCATAGGAATCTGGTCCAAAGGAGCATTTCTTCGTCCCAAATTACTTCTAGGTGGGCACTGATTCAGATGGCCTTGTTGATGTGGAACACATTGCCTTTGTGGCAAATACTGAATCGGTTGTTGTTGGACCATCTAGGGTTGTTGGTTGATAGTGGCGGCAAAGACTTGTGGAATATACTGACTAGGAGAAACTGGGACCATCTGATAGTTAGGAACTTGAACTTGAGGATAAACATGGATTTCCTCTTCCTCAATCGAAGAAACTGTATTTGTTTCACTTTTCTCTTCTTCTGTGAGTTCGGAAACATTAGCAATATTCTGGATTTTACCCATCTTTAAGGCGTTTTCAATTCGTTCTCCTACGACAACCAAATTTGAAAATTCGGAGGAGGCACATCCAATCATCATGTTCATATAAGGATCTTTCAGAGTATTCATGAACATGTCTACAAGCTCTCGTTCCAAGAGTGGAGGTTGGACTCTGGAAGCTAATTCTCTCCATCTCTGTGCATACTCTTTAAAAGACTCATCAACCTTCTGAGTTAAACTTTGGAGTTGTAGTCTAGTATGAGCCATGTCACTGTTGTACTTGTAATGCTTGAGAAAAGCCTCTGCTAGTTCATCCCAAGTGCGAACATGGGTTCGTTCAAGTCGTGTATACCATTCAAGGGATGCCCCACTTACGCTATCCTGAAAGAAATGCATTAGAAGCTTATCATTTTCTGCATATGGAGCCATCTTGTTGCAAAATGCCTTGATGTGACTCATCGGACAAGTGATACCCTTGTATTTCTCAAAACTGGGGATTTTGAACTTAGCGGGAATCTTGATATCAGGCACTAAGCACAAATCAATAGCATTTAAACCTGAGGAGCTTCGACCTTCTAAAGCATTCAACCTTTCTTCCAGGAGATGGAATTTTCTCTCATTTTCCTCAATCGGGAATTTGAAAGCTTCAAGTTCAGAATCATTCTCAAGGTGTGAATCCTCCTTATTAGGAATTTCCACGGGCACATGTTTTGATCCCCCATTAGCAACAGTAGTCGGAGTACCATTAGTCAACTTAACAACACTTTGTCTGAGCTCTTCTTGCCCTTGAATAACAACATGGAGGGTCTCCAAGAGTTGGGTCATCCTCTCTCCCATAGCATCCATGTCCTTACAAAGTGCAACCTGATTTTGTTCAAGATGGTCCATGATTCTCCTCTGATTAATCCTTGTATGATACGGATGTAGGGAAGTCAGCTTTGTTGATGAAGCAGAAATCAGTTTGAAAGGGACCCCAATAAGCTTCTGAGAGAATTATGGAATGCATGATGGTATGAATGCAATGTTTCATTTCCAAGGGATCCTAAAGTCCTTTCACACACTTTTTGTTTTGTTTTCTTTTTTTTTTGGAATCAAAGCATTTTTTGTATAGAATATCTTTTCTCTTTTTCTATTTCTTTTTTTTTTTTTTGGAAATAGACTTTAGGATCCCCCACAAATGAAGTGGATACAACAATGATGTTATGCAATGCAAAAGCACGGAATCGAGGTCCATATAATCTTAGTAGCATATGTACAATCCTCTGAATGACTGATATAGGTCAGATGTCATGAGATCAAAAGTCCGGCGTAGGTACCACACAGCCATAGGAACAATAGTCACCAACAGAATAGAATAGTCACCAACGGTACCTGTCATGTATATCCCTCCCCACTCACAGGTGAATCTAGGTCAGGGTAGGTCAAAAAAAGCCAACAGAGGAATGAAAGTAGGCGTAATCATACGATATTGCCTCTTTCAACCAAGCTCTGTCCGTGGATACATGATCGGATCAATCAGACATACGTCTTCTGTCCGTCATGGCCACTCTATTCCTAGTTCCTAAGGTAACACTCATGGCCTGGGTATTGGGCCTTTTACCTCATAGAATCATCCCACCCAACCTGCAAACAGAGAAAAAATATGTGGCCCCCACGGGGACCCATAATATAGTCCAGATGCATGCGGAAAGTAAACATGATATGCAAGCAAGAAATAAACATGATATGCAAGCATATATACAAATGATGCAAACAAATAAATAAACAAAGAAACACCCAATAAAACGAAACAAACAAAGGCTAGGATCGACTCGCTAAGTACGGACCCGCAATAGGTCTATCAACGTCCCCAGCAGAGTCGCCAGCTGTCGCACGCTCACGAAAAATGAACAGAGTCGCCACCAATATATTTATCCCATAAGGGAAAGGAATATCAGAAAACCTAACAAAGGAAGGAACAGGGTCTTGCGACCAGAGAATCTAGGCACGGGAGTCGGTTACGCAAGGGGAAGGTGCTAGCACCCCTCACGCCCATCGTACTCGATGGTATCCACCTATGTTTGTTTCTATCTAAAGGGTGTATAACTATGTCTATGTCTAAATGAGAAATGAATGCAAAATGTAGGGAAAATAAATAATTGTACTCGCACGGGCCCTACCCCGCTGCCTACGTATCCTTTTCAGTAATCAGAGTTACCGTAGCTCGGCTAAAGATTTTCTGTTTGTTTTGTGTTTTTTAATTGGGCGGAGTTAACGTTCGTGCTCTTGCATAAGGGATCGACCTACGATGCGTACGAGCGGAAATAACATTGCCCTTAGGTGCCAACGAGGCAAAAGAAAAAGAAATGATTGGTTTGTGTCTTTTAGGATAGATGAGTGGTGAACAGTTCCCAATACCGGGCCACTCACCACTCGCTCTAATTTGTTTTAGTTTGAACCATTGTTAGGTGTTTTATGTGTTTTTTGGTTGTGTATTTTTTAAAGGAATTTACTTTGCGATCCGAATCACATAAAAATGTGTAATGATCGAGAAGAAGATTAGGGAATGAATCCCACTCACTTCCATCCCATTATGTAATGTTCGAGAAACAGATTAGGGAATGGATCCCACTCATTTCTCTCCCATTAATTAATGTTTGAGAAACAGATTAGGGAATGAATCCCACTCATTTCTCTCCCATTAAGTAGTGACCGAGAAACAGATTAGGGAATGAATCCCACTCGTTTCTATGCCACTAAGCGATTGAGAAACAGATTAGGGAATGAATCCCACTCATTTCTCTATCACTTTCTTAATGTGATTCACATCTTCCTTTTATTAAGTATTTTAAAAGAGTTGAAAAGAAAAAGAATGCAATAGGGAACTAATCCTAAATTCTGATATAAGTTGTCTATACAAGTCTAAATCCTAATGTTAACATGGGATAGATTCTAAGAGAAGCATACAAGTGGTATTAACAACATAGGCCAAAAATATGGCCAAAAGCTAAGCAACAAAGTCACACAACAATTATACAAAGAAATAGCATGAGAATGGTACAGAACATAAAAGGAGCAACTCAGAATTAGTACAAAAATGAAACTAAAAAATACTACTATTTTTATGGGTTTTATTGGTATTGAGGGAATTCCAATTCAAGTCTAAATTGCACTTAAAGAACCTACATTCTCATAAGCCTAAACTAGTATTTTTATTGTTTTTATGGAGGAGAAGTCAAAAGATTAATGTCAAAATCAACCTAAAAAATTCTACTATTTTTATGAGTTTTCTAATGTCAATGATCACCTAAAAATCTAACAAAGTATTAAAGGTTTTATTGATTTTATAACCTAAAAAGATAATGGGAAAACTATGTGAAAAAGAACCTAAATCTAATGTGAATAGGCTTGGGTCGAGGGTGTAAATCGGAAAAGATATAGGGCCAGGCACAGGGCCTAACACGGATTGAAGCCCGGGGATATTTTTGTATTCATTTTTTCAGTATGGCCAAAAAGAGATGCATGGGCCTCAAATGGGGGGTGAGGATAGCGCTTGGTGAAGGCCCACGGATTATTGTATTGATTCAGAAGGATTTTGATCCTAGGCTTTATTCAATTATTCCATTTGATTAACAAAAGAAATTAAGTAAATAATAAATAAAACAAAAAAAGGAAAGGGGATTTAGGGTTACCGATAGTTCTGAATCAAATCTCCTCCCCTCTTTCGACTCAGGATGACGGCGGCGAACTCCCTCCTTCCCCGGCGTAATTTCGCCGTTCACTACCAACGAAATATTCTCTCGCTCTCTCCGCTCTCAATCTCCGATATCGCTCTTTGTCTCAAATCTCAATCGCGTAACCTCTCCGATTCAGTTTGTGTTCTTCGATCCTCTCTCCCTGCTCGGATTCTCTCTTGGTGCGAGCCTCATCGCCTCCTTCTCAGATTCAATGTTTTCCGACGATTCCGTGAAGATGATTGTCGACGCGTTTGATGCAAAAACGTTGATGCTACACATAAATTTTTTAGAATGGAAATTACGGTGACTGATGGTGATTGTTCTTGAGGTTTCTTCTGCAAGTGGATGAAGGTCGAAGAAGATAGTGTTTGATGATCAATGATGTTGAATGTTGCTGTTGCGGGTTGTTGAAGTTGCAGCGAAGAGAGGTTGAAGAATTGTCGAAGAGGTTCAATCAAGAGAGTGCCGAAGGTGTCGAGTGTTCAAGATTTGTGGAGCAGTAAGTTTTAATTTTTCTCTTATGCTCCTTTTGATTTTTTGTTGGATGTGAATTCTTTCTTCTGGTGATTGAAGGTTGCGAGTTGAAGAAGATGAAGAAGATGAGTGAGTGATCAAGATGAAGAGTATGAAGATGATGATGGTCGCTGAAGATGGTTAAGGTCTGAAAATGGAGAAGTGAAGGGTTGAATGAAGGTTGTGGAGAAAGAGATTGAAAGAGAAGAAGAAGAAAAAAATGGTGAAAGGGGTCCCTGAGAATGGTGGAGAAGCTTTTATATAGATGGAGTTCTGAGTTCAGTTGCAATTGAAGGAAAGTCCTTGATTCTGATTTTCTGTAAAGTAATGTAACTGATTTTTTTGGTGGTTATGATTCTGTTTTTGCTGTTAGTTATGGATTTTTGTTTTGTTAGTTAGGTGGTTAGAGATTGGTTAGAGTTCTGTTAATTCTGTTGGAGGGTTTTGGTTGGTTATAGAATGGTAGTTGGAAATCGGTTGGTAAATTGTTTGCATAGAAGGTATGGGTTAAAGATTAATAAACTGAAGCTAAACTGTTTTTGGTTTTTTTTTTTATGATGAACATTATAACTGTCAGAATTATTGAGCTGAAGGTAAAAATGTAAAGTAGTTAGTTATTAGAACTTATGTGAATCTGAACTCTGTTTTATTTTGAATGCTGCAGGGATCTTGTTGAACTTTGTTATGTCTTGGTTCTGATGCTTCAATTGTGTTTTGTATGCATGTATGTTGGATCTTTGAATGAAGCAGTTTAGAGCCTGCCTGAGGATGAAGGTACCATGAAGTGTAGTCATGAAGCAAGGCATAATGTGTGAAGCACACTTGGAATCTGAAGCAATGTAATTTGGGCCACTACAAAATTAGGATGCATTAGTCATTATGGTCAAGGGTCAAGGGTATGTTGACTTTGGTCAACTGTTTGACCAAAAATTCAACAGTTGACCAAAAATCAACTATGACTGAAATGTGTCCTTTTTGTATTTTTAAATGTAATTCCAACTTTTGTAGAATACTCTTGAATTTGTAATGGATTTTGACTTTTGAAATACAACTTTGACTCTTTGTGCCTCAGTTTGAATCTTGAACTTTATCTCCGTCATGCTTCACTCGAAATTTCAATCTTCGTATTCTTTGTAGTGCCATATCTTCTTAAACTTGAATTGAAAATAGTGATGATGTTTGTGACTTGAACCCCTGACACTCGAATCAAACTGACGATGAATTAATGCCTTACAACTTGTATATTGAGAAACCAAGCGAAAATTCTTCTTTTGTGATCTTAAGCCATCAACCTTCAAATCAATTTTTTTTATGAACTCTTTACCCAAACTTTGATGAAGTAACTTGCATTATAGGCCACGAGAATCGAACCGAAGGACATGTTTCGAACCATATAGAAACTCCTGTTTCCTATGCCTTGTAGCATGACTTATTATTCACTTCATAAGCCCCAGATAACATTAGACTTTAAACAAAATAGCCTCAGTTGATGAATGTCAATAAGCTCAATCATGATGAATGAGAAACCTCAATCCCTTTGCCTTAGGTGCACATTGCTGAAGAAAAAGTAACTTGAGATGCTTGAGAGGGAATAAACCCTAGCTCCTAAGATCCTCAGTTGAACCCCTCAATTCAGCAATCAAATGCCCAAAGATTAAACAGATGAATCAAGTTGGAGAGGAGTAGAAACCCTAATTTTAAAGATCCTTGATCTCAAGCCAAATTTATTGATTAATGAATGCATGAGTCATGTTAATGTCCTAATGGAGATATGCACATGAATGAAAAGCCTAAGCTAGATGAAAGTAAAAGGGTAGGACAAATTTGGGGTATGACACTCCTAATTGCTTTGCTCTGGCTTAAATCTTTTTCTTACACTTTTTCTAAACACTCTCAAGGCTATGCTCATTTACGAGCTAAAGTCCTTGTTTCTTCTTCTACATTTCTTTTCAAAACGAGTAAAGCAATTAAGAGCCCATGGAAAACCATGGATGCAAAGGGTGCCTTACACCTTCCCTTTGCATAAATTACCCCCCGAACTCAGTTTTTCTTTAAAAAGGTTTTTTTATGTTCTTTTAGCCTTTCTGATAATTTGGATAAAATAAAAGTCGGTGGCGACTCTTGCTTACCACGACATTTCGATAAAGTCAGTTCACCGTATTACATAGGAGGTACATTGCGGATCCATCACATGTTGTTCAAATAGATGATGTTCAAGTGAGAGATAATTTGACGGTTGACACATCACCTATGCGAATTGAAGATCGAGAGGTGAAGAAGCTTTGTGGTAAGGAGATTGCTTTGGTAAAAGTGATATGGGGTGGAGTGGCCGAAGGAAATATCACTTGGGAACTCGAGGATAAGATGAGGGAATCATATCCGGAGTTGTTTGTTTGAGGTAATTTTCGAGGCCGAAAATCTTTTAAGTGGGGGAGAGTTTTAACACACTATTTTTATTAGATTTAATTAATTAGGATTATTTGATATTTGATAATTGTTTGTGTCTTTTATTTAATTACTGTTTGAGTGATAATTATTTAATTGGGTGGTAATACGTTATTTAGCTAATTAATAAATGGTAGAATTTTATTAGAAATTAGTTAAATGGGCTTAGTTGAATGAGAAAGATTATTGGGTGGGTTAAGCCCAATGAAATAATGAGAATTAGGAGAGAATTTTGTGTCATAACCTAATTAGAAAGAAAAGAGGAAAAAGATAGAAAGAAGATAAGAAGAAAATAGAAGAGAAGGAGAAGGGATTTGTAGATTCTTGAAGAGGGTGGATTAAGAGTTAGAGGTAAGGGTTTGAATACAAGTTCTTGTAGAATCTATGATTGGGTAATGTATGTATTGTGTGAATCTCTTCATTTTTTGCTATTTCATGAGAAATGTATGAACCCTAATTTTATGTTATTTTCTATGGATTTACACGATTAAACATGATTTTGATGATATATGTTGTTCAATAATGATGAATACTGGCTGTATTTGATGTTTATTGATGTTTGGAAGTGATTTGGAGTGGTAGGATGTGGTTTTCGCAGTTCTGTGTTTTGCTATTTTTTTTCTGAAAATCGCAGGCCCCGCTAAGCAGAGCTGGTCCGCTGAGCGGAGCTGCGAAAATGGAAGTTTCTGCCTAGCTCCGCTGGTGGTCCGCTGAGCGGACCCTACTGTATGCGAAATTTTCCAAACTTTGAAATGTCATAACTTTTGATCTGTAACTCCTTTTTAGGTGCCGTTTGAAGCATATTGAAGGTTAAATAATTGTCTATATGATAGAATAGAATGGATTGGCACTTGTTTGATTAATCATGATGATAATTGGGAATAACATTTACCTATATGTGTATGTTATGGATGAATTGTGCATGATCAATGTTCATGGATGCATTATGTGATATGATAGCCGTGAATTATGTGATTGATTGCTAAATGCTAATTGATGTTTGATATTGGTGGAATATCATGTTGTGTAATGATGTGCAAAGTTGGAAATATGTGATTGTGTAGTTTAAGAGATAGAGAGATCGTCTTAAATGCACGAGTCTTGTTTTGTTACACACGTACACAAGCATGAGTCTTTGAAAGTGGCAATGTTGGGTAATCTCGCGAAGGTTATTTACTTGTCCCAAACCTAACGAGTATGGGGTTTGAAAGCTTAACGAGTATGGGGCTTTGAGGTGGTTATCTAGTCTAGAGAGAATGACAATCGGCATGACCGGAAATGATAACGGAGGGATCCACATGCATATCGCATAGAGTCACAATTGAGTCGCACGTGTCGATGTGAAATGTTGTTATGTGTGATGATATGGTATGAATGTGTGGATGTGAATTTGATTGATATGCATATATATGGAATGATGAATCATTTGATATGAATTAGGGAATGTGAAGAGAATGAGATATATGTGATTAATACATATTTGATGTGAAATATGAAATATATATATGTATGAATGATATATGTGTATATATGTAAATCGTCAATATATAAGGTTGTGAATTTGATTGTGATGCTTAATTGTATTGAACATGTTAACTTTATATTGGAGATAAATGCATGTTTTGAGAGAAGTGAAGAATTGTTAAATGTATACTTATTTATGTTTCATTTCCCATTATTATATTTTCTATTGAGAATTTGAATTCTCACCCTTCTGTTTAAATGTTACCCTTGGTTGGTAACGTGCAGGTTCAGAAGAGTAGTTGCTTGATTCGTGGCTGAGCCGGAGAGCTCCGAGGTTTCGTTTTGATTAGGTAGAGAGTCATATGCTCTGATCATGCAACACTTCGGGGTTTTTCTTAGACTTATGTTCATGTTTGAATATTACTATTTCCTATGCTTTGTTGAATATTGGATGTATGTGATAACATTGGGATATGTTGATTTAAAGGCCGTTGTAGCCTGGAATTGTGATTTTCAAGTAACAAAGATATTGATGTTATTTGAATTTGGTAGATGAATATAGAATGGGATATATTCATTGAAATCTTTAATAGCAATTCGAATTGTTTTCCGCAAGCGTTTATGCATAATGTATGAGAACATGAGATTACATTTGTGTTACAATATGATCTTTGCGTATTATGGATGTTGTATGTATGTATGTTATTTTGAGATTTTCATTTTGGTGAAAATCAACATGTGGCGCCCTTTTTCCTTTATGCATGCTTACTCTGTTTGATGGTATGATATATTTGGGGTTAGAAAAGGGTTATTACACTTATGGTTTAATAATTGTTACTACACTTCATACTACATATTAACCATTCCATAATATCAATTCATCACAATATCAACAATTTCAAGGATTCAACACAACATCATTATCAACATTCAAAACATCTTGTATCCATCAAAACTCAATTTCATACAAACATGAACATACGAATTATACACCTAATTCTACTATAACCCATCATCATATAACCCCTTATAGTGTTAGAACCTCACCCTTACCTTAGTGTTATTGCAAAACTTTGACCTTAGCAATGGGAGTTTTTCCTCTCTTGAGCCTTAGCCTCCTCTTCTCTCTTTCTTAAATTTCACGATTCATTTCTCTCTTCCTTGTTTTTCCCACTAATAATCCTTAGACCCCTATTATGATAAATCCAATTTACCCTTCCTTATCAACTATTAACTCATAATAATGAAATTGACACATTATATCAATAATGCTCTTTTTGTTTAAAAAATTCATACTATAAAAAGAGCATTATAGACAATTCATAATGTCAAAATTAATTCTTCTCATTAACCAATTGTCACCTGCCGTGTCACCAATTTTAAAATTTAAAGTCTCTCCTAAATTGACATTTGTCTTGCTTCCAAACCTCATTTTTCCTTCTTTCATATATTTTTTTTACTAAAACAATTTTCAAAGGCTTTTTTGTGTCTGTTTCACGCTAGATATTACAACTTTTCTCTTCTCTCTCTCTTCAATCTTCTCTCTTCTCTTATATCTTTGTTCCCTTTAAACCATATCTCTTGCTCATTTTCTCTCTTCATTCTACTTCTTTCATCATGCTCATTATTACTATTTTAAGTTTCCAGGTCTCACTATTCATCAACTGCAAGTTTCATCCACGGAGAAACACTTGAGAACTGTATGTTTAATCCATCTTGTTGAATCGTTCATTTCTGCATTGTTGTGTTGACCGTTGTGTTTCATTTTTTAAACCTTTCATGTTTCATTGACTTCGTAGATGTCCAACAAAGTTTTTATTTTCGTTTTCGTTGAATCATACGTTTATGCATTATTGTTTTGACACAAGTTGATTTTTCGTAACCTTATTAACCACAAAGTTTTAATTTTTAAGACAAAGTTTTCTACTTGATATTTGTTCACTCAATAGAATGACCGAAATTTTTATTTTTAACACAAAGCTTTCTACTTGCGAGTGAAACACCAAAATTTTTATTTTTAACCATATTTTTTGTTTTTCCTCTCCTACCGCTATATATATATATATATATATATATATATATATATATATATATATATATATATATATATATACATACACACTTGATAACTCTTTATTTATAATGTGTGAGATGTGATCATTTGTCAATCCACATAATAATTATACTCTCTTCATTTCTTTTTAAGTGTCATTTTAGCATAAAACTCTTCAACCCAGATAATGGATTATTATAGTTATTTTTTCTATTATACCCTCATTTATTTTCTTTTTTCAAATAAATTCAATCACACTCTCTCTTTCTTTTTCCAATAACTATTTGAGAAAATAATTAATTTTAGGGTTTAATATACTTCACCCCCTGCCAATATAGGGAGATTCGGTTTGCCCCCCTGAATGACTTTTTTTACCAAACGCCCCTTATAAAACCCAAAACATGGATTTACCACTCCTTGTTACCACACTAGCTGACTGGGCAATGCAGCATTGGACACGCTGGCGCTATTTTATGGCTGAGCTGTTAAGTTTGAAATGAAATGCGTATGTTTACCCCCCCAAATTCTACATTTCCAGATTAGGATTTTTTGGCAAATTTAGAAACGAGAAGTAGAAGACGGAAGACGATGGCTGAAGACGGCAGCGCAACGGTGGAATCGATTGAGGTAAGTGGTCATTTCTTGTTCTTCACCGGTACTGCGTGTTTTATGTTGTCTTATATTATGTTTTGTATGCAGTTGAATGTAAGGTTTGACTGTTTGTTTCACCATGGAGGAGAATTCATGAAGCCTCACGACGGTGAGATGATTTACAGAGGCGGGGTTACGACGCTTATTACCGATGTACACATTGAAAGCTGGACTCAGAGTCACATTCAAAAGGTGGTAAGTGGGTGGGGATATGGAGCTGGGTCGTTTAGGTTATGGACGAAAATTCCTGAAATAGATCCTAATTATTTCCAGATTAAGAGTGATTCGGATGCTTATGATTTAGCTGCGTTTGCTTGTTCAATAAGAGTAGATGGGAAATTGTTTGTTGAACACGATGCAACTATACACAGTAGTAAACCTAGGTGTGTGAATGAAAGTGTAGAGTTAGAGGTAAGTGATGAAGAGAACGTAGAAGGGATGAATGACAGTGAGGATGAGAGGGCCACAGCTCTTGATGATGGTTTTGGAGTGGTTGATGTTACTTTACCAGTTAGTGAGGGCCCTCTTGTAGTTGGTTTGTTGACCTATCCTAGTAAGAGTAAGGGTGAGAGTGAAAATAAAGGTGAGGATGATGAATATATAAGTGAGGATTTACTAAGTTTCGATCCTGATGCCTCAGAGGATGAAAAAAAGCCTAGGTTTGACAAGTTTAAGAAGGAGGAGCTTAATAAGGATTACAAATTTAAATGGGGTATGGAGTTCAACACCTTAGATGATTTTAGAGAGGCCATCCGTGAGTGGACAGTATTAAATGGGAGGGAAATTACCTTTGTAAAAAATGAGAGTTATAGAGTGAGGGTTGAGCGCAAGGCCAAATGTGGTTTTTTAATGCTTTGCTCTAAGGTGGGCCATAAGCACAGTTATGCCATAAAGACTATAAAAAATACCCACACATGTGCTAGGGTTTTGGATAACAAAAGTGCAAGTTCTAAGTGGGTGGCTAAGGCTGTGGTCAAAAAGATGAGAACATCTGACAAGGTAAGGATATGTGACATAATCCAAGACATGAGGCAAAATTATTCTGTTGGGATCACTGTGTGTAGGGCATGGAAAGCAAAATTGATTGCCAAAAAAATCATTGAAGGAGATGCAGACAAGGAGTATGCAAATCTGTGGAGGTATGCATCTGAGTTGCATAGGGTCAATCCTGGAAACACTATGAAGATAAACATAGAGAGGCCTTTACTTACCATCGAACCAAGGTTTGGATCTTTTTATTTTTGTTTTGATGGATGTAAAAAAGGTTTTACAAATGGTTGTAGACCCTTCATTGGGGTAGATGGATGTCATTTGAAAACAAAGTATAGAGGTCAACTATTGATTGTTGTTGGAAGAGATCCAAATGATCAATACTTCCCTTTGGCCTTTGGAGTGGTAACAGAAACCAAAGAATCATGGAGGTGGTTTATACAACTGTTAATGGAAGACATTGGGCAGGACAAAAGAATTGTGTTCATCTCAGATCAGCAAAAGGTAGAGTTCATTTTATCCATCATTCTGTGTCATTCTATTTCAATCCTTGATTCTAATGATTGTTTCTTAATATGTTTCAGGGACTGGTTGCAGTTTTTGAAGAGTTGTTTGAAAGAATTGAACATAGATTATGCTTGAGGCACTTGTATGCGAATTTTAAGAAGAAGTTTGGTGGAGGAGCATTGATAAGAGACTTGATGATGGGAGCAGCCAAGGCAACCTACCAACAAGCATGGACATTGAAGATGAATGAGTTGAAGGCTGTAGATCCAAAGGCTTGGGCATGGCTCATGGCAGTTCCTACAAAGTCTTGGTGTAAGCATGCATTTTCATTCTATCCTAAGTGTGATGTGCTTATGAATAACATAGCTGAATTATTCAATGCCACTATTTTGAATGCTAGAGATAAACCTATATTGACCATGTGCGAATGGATTATAAAATATCTGATGAGTAGGTGTAGTAATTCTACTTTGAAACTAGACAAGTGGCCACATAAAGTGATGCCTATTCCCAGGAAAAGATTGGACAATGAGGTAGCTATGAGTGGACACTGGTTGCCAACATGGGCTATGGAAGAGAAATTTCAGGTCACTCATGCTTATAATAGGCAAGAGTTCATAGTTGACACTGCTAAAAAGAATTGCACATGTAATTTTTGGGATCTGGTAGGTATTCCATGTAGACATGTTGTTGCTGCATTAGGGTTTAGACAACAGAACCCAGAGGATTTTGTTCATGAGTATTTCACTAGAGACAGGTATGCCATGTACTATGGATTTGCTATTAGTCCAATTAATGGCACTGACATGTGGCCTGAGGTAGAAAGTGAAGAACTTTTACCTCCTAATTACAAAAAGGGACCTAGAAGGCCTAGGAAGCTAAGGATAAGGGAAAGTGGAGAAGAAGGTGCTAGAAGAAGGTTACCTGATGTATCTCATAGATGCACCAGGTGTGACAAGGTGGGCCACAATGTTAAGACATGCAAAAGCAAGAGGCAAAATCAGAGTGCAATGAAAAGAAAGGTACTAGCAATGTTGTAACTGTTTTTGTATGTAATATAGTTTCTTTGATTATAATGTAACTAGATTTTTAAATGCAGAAGAAAATGAGACCAAATATTAGTGAAGAATGTACTAGCAATGCTGGAAGCCAGTCTGCTCCAAACAATGAAGAAGGTCAACACAATCCTGGAAACCAGTCTGCTACAAACAATGAAGAAAATGAAGATACCAAGACTGATTCATTGTTTGGAGATGTAACTGATGACATGATAAGCAGCATACCAGACTTCCATTCTCAGGCATCAACAAGCAACAATTATAAGGTAAAGGGAAAGATGATTGACAAGCCAATTGTGAGGAGAAGGGTAAGTGAGAGGATAAAGGAGAACTGGTTCAAGAAACCAAAACCATTCACCGGTCCAGGTTCAAACCCTGAGCAGCCTATTTGTATGGACATTGCTGATGAGGAATCTTCAAAGGTTACTCCATAAAGGGCATCCAAGATTACTCCCAAAAAGCCATCCAAGATTACTCCAAAGAAGCCAGCAAAGGGTACTCCAAAGAAGACATCAAAGGGTACTCCAAAGAAGACTACTCCAAAGAAGGGAACTCCAACAAAGAAGACTTGAATTTACCTTATGTTTATTTTGATTAGACCTTGTTGTTTATTTTGAGTAGCACACGTTTGGTGCACTTATGTAATGTTAAAGTGTGACAGTTATTTTGAGTAGCACAATGTTTGGTGCATTTATGTGCTGCTAAGACAATTATTTTGAGTAGCACATGTTTTCTAAGACAATTTTATTTTGTGTATTCTGAATTATTCCCTTGTTAAGGTGCACTTGTTATGTTAAAGTTTGAGTTTTAGTTCATTCAATCTTACAACACCTTTATATTGAGCTTTGCTTAACAGACAGGTTTCATTGATGTAAAATACACATGAACAATTGACATAAAACATAACTCATTTTATTGACATAAATTCAACAAGGTTTTACATCCAAATGCCACCAAAATACACAATGTCAAACAAGGAGCTGTTAACCTAAGTAATACAATATGCCAATAAGCAAAAAACAGAGAATCAATATTGTCTTCTTCAGCCTCATATTAACACTTGTCTGACTTGCAATCTTCTTCTTCAACTTCTCAATTTTGGATGTTGCGGTCTCTAACTTCACTGCTAGTATATCACAAATTTTACATTCTGGTAGTTTCATCCTATGCACATTGATATGGTCTCTGATTTCATCATCCCACAAGAACAATTCACAGCTATTTACAGACTACAAAACACAAACACAATGAAGAATTGTTTAGTAAAGACCAACTTTCCAGATAACATGAAATATAACTTTCAAGATGATATTGAACAATTTTCCAGATAATAAAGAAGCATACTTACCCCAGCATTGCGGCATTTCCAGAACTTGCGATTGCGATTTTGAACCGTGTTGGCCACCCACAACTTCATTGGTCTGTCACAGCCACATCTGGGTAAATCTGGATTTTGAAACGAATTGACACTGCTACCATACGAGTTGCTTTCCGCCATGAGTGAAGAAAATGAATATGGGATTGACGAAGATGGAGAAGGCGCGATGATGGAGCAGGGTTTGCGAAAAATGGATGATGGACGCGGATGGAGAAGGCGCGATGATGGAGCAGGGTTTGAGAAAGAGGGGGACAAAGATGGATGAGTCAAAGTGGAGAAAGAGGGAAAGATGAACCCTAATTTTATGTGGGTGGATCCAGTCAGCGCCAGCGTGTTCAATGCTGCATTTCCCAGTCAGCTAGTGTGGTAACAAGGAGTGGTAAATCCATGGTTTGGGTTTTATAAGGGGCGTTTGGTAAAAAAATCATTCAGGGGGCAAACCGAATCTCGCTATATTGGCAGGGGGTGAAGTATATTAAACCCTTAATTTTATGGAAAATGTGAAGTGTAGTTTTTGAGAAAGTAAAAGTGTAATTGGCAAAGTATAACATTAAACTATAACAACGACACTTAAATGAAAAAAAATTCTTCTAAAATGACACTTAAAAAGGAAAGGAGGGAGTATCTTTAATTTAACTATGAATACTTTAAAAATATTGTCATTATGTTTAATGCAATCTCACGGTTAAGTCATACTTAATATTGCATCAAACTGACTACCTATTTAGAAATTTTATTACTTTAGAAAAAAAATAATAAAGAAATGTCTTTATTATTATTAATAAATAGGGTTAATGAATTTTTTGGTCCTTCTAAATATCTCAAACTTCGTTTTTAGTCCCTCTAAAATTTTCCTTCAAAGAATGGTCCTCCTAAAATTTTAAATTTTAACTTTTGGTCCCTCTTGCAATTTAGCGACGGTTTTTACAATTTAGCAACGGTTTTAGCGAATGTTTTATTTTAGCGACGGAATTAGATACCATTTTAGCTACGATTTTGTCATGAGAGACCAAAAGTTAAAATTTTAAATTTTAGGAGGACCATTCTTTAAAGGAAAATTTTAGAGGGACTAAAATCGAAGTTTGAGATATTTAGAAGGACAAAAAAGTTCATTAACCCTAATAAATAATTTGATGTAAGTATTAAACTTTAATAAAGCTTTTGGTCTCTAATACTTACACCAAAATCTCCTACTAGCATTAGAGTCAATCAAGCATACACCTAATACTTATATATCTAGTATGATTGTCATGCTTCTACTAGACAAGAGGTTTAGTTAGTAAGTTAGTAACATAGTCAAGTGTCGGTACTCTGCATATATTCATATTTTCTCTATCTATTATCTTTAAAATGAGGTAACAACGCTTAAATATGTGTTTGGATCGTTTATGAGATCTTAGTTCTTTAACTTGTGCGATGACACAATTGTTATCACAATAAAGATCAATGTGATCCACAATATTATGGACTATGCCAGATTCTCTAATGAATTTCTTGATTCAAACAACTTCTTTTGTTGCATTCAAGATAGTGATACACTTGATCTTGATCGTAGAATCACCGACAATATATTGCTCTTAACTTTTTTAGCTCATAGTGCAACCATTTAAAAAAAAAAAACATAACCATATTAAGATATAACTTTATTTCTTTAGAAGCTAGCGTAAGTGTATCCTATAACTGTGAGCTCCTCTTGACATTTATATATCAAGAATGAATCATTATTCATTCACAAAATATTTTTTACAACTCAAACATTACTAGAATCAGACTAGTACCTACTTGTTGTATTTAAAACAAATGAGACATATCTACCTACTTGTTGCTTTTAAAACAAACTAGTGTGTATACCCGTGTGAGGCACGAGTTTAAATTTAGTATGATTGATTCCGATCAGTATGACTATAACGAAATTTAAAATAGTTCAAAATAACTATATAATGATTAAGGATATACTCACGGCCTTGCAACGTCGTTGTGCGAGGCACGGGATAAAAGGATTCAATAGAATTTTATACATAATAAAAGTATTTTCTCTCATTTTAAAGGTTTCAGTAATTTATATTTGATAATTCATTCATTTTCCAAAAATATTGACTTTTGAGATAAAAATTTTAAAATATTAAAAATAACTTTTATTTATTGACTCAAGTTTTAAAATTAAGAATTATTTTTTACAAAGATACATAAGATTCATATAGTATGAATTTACATTAACAAAAATATCATATGAATATAAAATTCATATATTATACATTTACATTTATTCATCTTTCTTATGAATATTTAATATATGATAAAATAAATTAAATATATAATTATCCATTTGTTTTTTCATTAGAAAGTTGTGATTTCTATACATCATAATTACCTTACATTTTTTTGTTAAAACAAATATTATATCAATTTTTAGTATAAATGTTACCATTTTAGAGGACCCATGCACCATAGAATCTCAAGTTGATGGGTAATACATAAATAATGATTTCGATGCAATTTTTATACTGCTCAAGGTTGAAATCTGTCAAAGTTAATAAATATCAATCAAATGTTTTTAATTTTGGTACTATACAAAACTATTTATTTAATTGATTTAAAAGAACTATACAACTTTATTTAATTTAAAATAATTATACAACTTTATTTAATTTAAAACAATTAATAGAATTAAAGTAATACAAACTTTCCTTTTATAAGGATAATAAAATATAGGAGAATGCATGAAAGAGTGCCAATGGCAAACTTGTCAAAGAACTCATCTTACATTATTCTATTAAATAGATTAACAAAATCAAATTAAATAAATAACAAATAAAAAATAAAATAAAAACAAAACTATCTTACAAAAACTGAAAGGAATACCCCATTCCTTCCCTTAAATACTATACTTAAATAAAAATGAAAATTAATAGAAAAGGCTAAGTCTCTTATTTTCAATCCTTACTTATTTATTAAAAAATCTTTTAATTCTTATTAAATAAAAATCAAATGCAATGAAAACGAAGAAAAAAATTTATCTAACAAACACAAGACATTTTTCCTTATCCCTCCAATTAAATCAATTAAACTCCATAAGAATCAATTAAATGTAATTACTCTCCCGTTATTAAATTTGATTAAAAAATAAAATCTGAAAAATGTAACAAAAGATCGAATTTGGATGTGGAGAGGATGATGGAGGATTTTGTCAAAGATTTGTTATGAGAATTGTAGATGACTGAAAGGAAGTGAAGATATGGTTTTATAGTGTGAGGAAGGAAGTGAATTGGGGCAGCTTTGTATTAATTGATTTTTGGCCCAATAAATTCTAAACGTGAGAATCAAAACAGAACCTAAGATAAGATTGGTATTAATTGATTTTTGGCCCAATAAATTCTAAACGTGAGAATCAAAATGGCCCAATAAATTCTAAACGTGAGAATCAAAACAGAACCTAAGATAAGATTGGGAAGTTGCAAAGTTGCAAATGACCGATGTTTGATCTTCCCAATGGTCCAACCACCTCTTATTTCACGTAAATAAAAACAAAAACAAAGTATCTTTCATAACGGACGTGTTTCAAACAATTCATGTTATATTATACAATATTATATAACTAATTAAATAAATATAATCAAATAATTAAATAAAAACAAATAAAGAAGTAACCAAATAATTAAATAAATTAAATAAAAAACAAATAAAGAAGTAATAGAAGTTACTATAAATAAAATGGAAAGAAATTGTTAAAATGCATAAGAGAGTGATAATTGGCAAACTTGCCAAAGTACTTCTTTTGCTTTATTATATTAAATGATTAAATGATAAAAATCTCTTTAAGACTTGTCAAAATACTTCTTTTGCTTTATTATATTAAATGATAAACATCTCTTCAAGTACACATACGTGTGAGATCTCTTTCCTCCTTAGCTGAAGAGAATTGTGTTTTTAATTGACATAAGTCATGTATAGCTGTGAATTCTTTCTTAAAATCATATATATTAAAGTTATATTAAAGTGTTTCATCACTTTGTCTAAGTATGTACTCTAACTTAAACCTATAATATTTGTGATGCATCTATATAGATCTTTATTCCCAATATATAAGCTTCATTCAAATCTTTCATTAAAAAAACATTTCCCTAATCCCACACATATCAACCCCTAACATCAATGTAAGTCTAGAAACCCTATACAAAAAGGTATTCTGGTGCAACTGGTGCAACTCTACCAAACAATAAACCCTTGTTACACATACTGTTCAGTTCCAAGTCAAAACATTGTTCCAATTAAAAAGGACTAGAAACAGGTGAGAAAAGAGGATCCTTCACAATTGCAAATAACTCCTGGCTTAAAAATATCAAGATGGAAAATAAATTAAGAATATAAGCCTGTCCATCTAGCATATTTTGCATACAAAAATTAGGCCCTGAGTCATTACAATCTCTGTTAAGAATATCATCATTTCAACCCTTCACCAAGCCCAGGTGGCATTCCTAAGCTCTGTGCAAGATCATTCATCCTTTCCTTCATGGCCTAATAACAAAACAATAATCATGTTTTCAATTCAATAACCATAAAAGCAAATGAAATTTTATAGATATGTTTACCTGGACACTCTTCTGGTGTGCTTCCTTGTATGCTTCAGTGATTAAAAGCGAAAGTTTCTGCAATCCACATGCATTTTACAATAAATACTCTGGCTGAGCATTCAAGATCATAATCCGCAATGTATCCCTAGTTCTCGAACATACTCAATACCCTCAATCCATCATAATTAAGTCTCGGATTAATTATATATCTTAATAACACTATTAATTATGAGCAAGGTTAATTTTATTTAAAAATGTAATACAAATATGGATCTGTGTCAGTGAGACTAAACTGAAACCTCACTGATGCTTAGAGACTTCAATAATTTGTGGAGATTAGAAGGTGCAGCTGAAGAAGAAATGACTTACTTACTCTGCTCTTAGAAGGGTCGTAAGTTGATGTATATGGACTTTATGGGTCCCCGGTTTCTGTTTCCACTGAAGTCTCAAGAATTTTCAATCTATTTTCCCAGAAGAATTTTCAACCTATTTCCCAAGCTTAAGCCTTTAAGATTGATAATATTCAGCAACTTCCAGATTTCTATCGAGTTTTAAGAGAGAAAAAACTTTGATATTTCTATGACATTCAATGTTCACTCCCAAATCTTAGTGATCTAGGCAAATTAACTATCAATTCAGAGGCTTATCAAAAGAGAAAAACTATCGATTCAAAGGACCGGTGAAAGTACACATCCGGAGACCATGTTTCTCTTAAAAGGCTGTCTCTTGCTCTCCTTGCCCCCAGCTAGCGAGCTGCCATAACCAATTGGCGCATGAGACAGACTGGAAATCATAGTTATACATTCTAATTGGTCTCTCCTACTAAAATTCCATCCTGTGGTTTCTCAGCCTGGATGTCTCATCTCCATTTGTTTATGATTAGTATATAGTTTCAAACCAAAACATTATTCTTGACATGCAAGAAATAAAAAAAAATATAAGTAACTTGACATGATTCATTTCCATTCTTATCAGATGATAAAAGAAAAGAAATAATCAAGAATTTGTATCTGCTATCTGAGTAAGTGAATATATGTTTACTATTATTTTAAACATCTAGTCCCTTTCAATCTAATAGTTTCTGCTATTGATATATAATCTGACAGGATAATGTATCAGTTTAATTGTTTACTTACTTCTGATCCCAATTCCATAGCTGCCTCAGTAATTTCTGTCCTTAAGGGTTGCTGGTTTCCTGTCAGAGTTACCTAAGAATCATAATTAATAGTTGACAAACAAAACCACACATGCCAATTAACATGCTACCTATTGATAATGGCATTGACCGAATTTGCATAATAAATAAATATAGAAAAACCAAGGAGTTGAAGAATATTTTCACATTAATTAAGTACAAGTACAACTAAATAGTGACATGCTTCTGTTAAAAACCCCATCTAAAATTTTAAATCTTAGTTAATTTAAAAAAGAAAATAAGTCCTCCCTTCTCTTCCCCTCCAAAATCCTTCATCCAAACATACACTTGAGGAAAAACCAAAGGCTAACCGATTCTGCTGGGAAAAACATAAAAAAGGCACATTCATATACATTGCAAAAATCGTACCTTTACTAACTCACCCTCACAGTAACCATCAAACTCAGCCCTGCATAATAGAACCAGACCAATATCTCATTCAGAAAAACTTTTACGATAGACTTGTATTAGAAAAGAAATGGTAGAACTTGCAGAATCAATCAAGATGGGAAAATTTTATTAATTGCATCTGGTCAAGGTGACATGATGAACGAATGATGTACTGCGTTCTAGGGTTGATTCAAAAGTACCTCAATTCTACCAAACATTCAAAATCACCTCAATTCTACCCAACAGAATTCACTTCTTCAACAACTCCCCAAACTCCTAATCATTACTATTTATAACATGGCATCTCACCCCCTTCTGTTAGTTAGTTAGTGACAGCTGTGTCAGCCTCCTCCCTATTCCTTTTTTTTTATTTCTTCTCAAATATACTTTTGTAACAAGTCAAATCCGAACATTATATAACTTGGGAAAACAAGTGGAAAATCTGTAATTGTTTAAAAAGACAGACATACGCTGCAAGTTCTTTCTGCACCCTCACTGCTTCAACTTGGACAACCATTTGTGCTTTCTTCACAGTCTCAAAGAGGTTTTGCATGTTTCCAAGAATTCCTGCCTAAAATGAAATTCAATTATTAATATCACACTAAGTCAGCAAAATCCACAAAACCTACCAACAATATAGAAAAGCATTATGTATATTCTATATTGTGAGAATGAGATGAGTAAATCTTAACCATTGACAAAAAGTAAACGACCCCTTGAATTTGACAGCTATAAAAAGCCATAAGACTTGGTGTTTTTTTACCCAGAACATTAAAACACATGGGATTCATTGAACAGCCATTTGAAGAATGTTTAGAAGTGCCCATATTTCAAGTAAGTTTTATAGAAATAAAGAGACTAAATTTCCCATTAAAATGGCAACCTGAGTAATTTGAAGCATTTGGTTGGAGAGAAATTTATTCATGTAGCATTTTTAATTGTTTAGCGTCGCAACAGACCCCTGCTGCACTCCTGTAAAAGCCTCGCCTTCAGAGACCTAGATACACGCCACCAACCCCGCAGCTGACATCCAGCGGCGTGTGCACCTTCCTGCCGCCCGTTTTCGCCGTCATTGGTTTCGTTCAAGCACTCGCCTCCCCTTCTTGATTCTAGTGAGACCACTTACAACCCATGGGTCCCATATTTGAAGAGTGTTTTGAGGTTTCTTTGATGTTGTGTAGTTTTTCATCGTTGCAATTGCGTCGTAGAAGATCGTGATGCATTGTTTTGGGTATTAGTCACTATTTTTCGTTTATTATGCATATCTGCTATCGTGTGACTCTAAGCTAAAAAAGGTGTTTTTCGCCCATTGTGCATATATGCCTCTGGTCTCACTGTTTGCACTTGCTTTTTGGTTTGTTATTTGATGGCTATCTACTAGGTTTTATGTCCCGCAACCCTAGCTTATTTCGGTAACTCTATGGTTTTCCTATAACATTCGGGACTTCTGGTCATGTAGTTGGTAATCCCATTCTTACCTCTAAGTTGTCACCTTCCAAAATACCTCTCAATATTACCCTTGTCAATAGCTCTATTACACTGATTACTGGTATTGGTAAAGTTTCACCGTTGCCATCTCTATCCTTGGATTATGTGTTACTTGTACCCGGTTGTCCATTTAATTTGATTTCAATCAGTAAACTTACTTGCTCTCTCAATTGTTTGTTCCAAAACATTTTCTTAAGACTCTTTCTCTATACATAACCTAAGTACGCGAAAGACGATTGGAATAGGAACTGAATCACAGCGAGTCTATCAATTTAATCATTCAGAATCACATGGTCTTTATCATCTTCATCATCATTCATCCACTTTACTAGTTTTTTATTACGGACCCAAAAGATATTTAAACCGCATGACTTGTGGGATGATATGGTCCCCAACTTTCACCTCTAGATTAGAAACGCTTCTCATTTTGCTAAACTTACATCCTATATACTTCGTCTTACTTTTGCTTAGGCGAAAACCATAAGTTTCTTAGGCTCGTCTTTAACGTCCCATTTAAATCCTCCTTCGACTCTTCGAGTAGGATTATATCATTTGCAAAAAACATACTTCTCAGTGCTAACTCCCAGATGTGTTTTATGAGTACATGGGCATAAATATGAAAATATTTAGTAAAAGACAGCATGAGGAATCCAAATACTAGTTCACTCAAGTGCTAATTACTAATAAACCGGAGTTTCCCTAAGATTAGTAATAGAAAAAGTACAACCGATCTTGGTACTGCACCTGCAAATTATGATCCAAACTCCATTGTTTATTGAGATATTTTAAAACGGCGGAATAAAAAGAAACAAAATAGAAATTCCATTCCATTGTTTAGATAGATATTTTATGACAGAACTAAACAAATTTCTTTTCTCAACCGTCATTGACTCCTCCAGAGTCGAGACTACAGCGCGATTTACTCAACTAATTGCAACCGTAAGCACATAAACACAAAATGGAGTCAAGAGAAAACAACGTTCGCTAACCTTAGAAGGTGCATCATCACTTTTCTCATTACTATCTTTTTTCCCTCCAAATAAACCATACACTCGAACACATCTTCGGCCATGTCCATCTTTCGAACAACCGTGCCGCCGCGAAAGAATCTTCATGTCAACTACATATTCAAATTCTCTCATAAACTAAAGAGGAAGTTCAATTTCAAAATTGAAGAGAAAATAAACAGTAAAGTACCTCCTTCTGAACGCAGAGATAGGGAAGTTGATGGAAAGGTATTGGGGTTTTTGCTGCTGCAGAATCCAATTGCGTTTGAGAGACAGACAACTGACATCATTGCTTTCCACGGGCAAGGAGCAGCGATAACCGACCTGCCGGGGATAGATATAGGGTAAACAAACACCCACTTTTCTTTTTAAGTATTTTCTTCCTTTAATTTATTTTTAATAATCAATTTAATTTTTAAATTATTAAATAAATCAAAAAATAAATTTTAATGAGAATATCTTATCCCACCTTATGGTCTTTTATGCATCATGCGAATTGTCTAAAGTGTCACTGCTTCTGTAGATGTACTTCCGAAAATATTTTTTTGTTTAAAGTTGTTTTGTTCCGTAGATGTATATACGGAAAATTTCGTAGATGCATGTACGAAAGCATTTGATGTTATATTCGCGTCAGACTCTTCTCCTCTCTCATTCTTCACATTTTTCATTTCAAAACTCACAAACCCTCTCAACCTCAAAAATCAAACTTCCATCAAATTTGTTTTTTTCTCTCGAGTTCGGTCGGAAGTTTTCGACTTTTCGAGTATTTCCCGTAATAGAGTTAGAATTCAATTTTTAGGTGTAGAAATGATTTGATAGTTTTAGAAATGTAGTTTAGAGACAATGTAGGTACTGTTTAATGTGTAAAACAGACGATCAAGCCACCGAAATGAGGTTTTTAACCCTCTAGAACAGTGACAAGCGCCATTGTTTCGTTTTAGAAGTTTCAGAACCTTTCGTAGATGCATTTACATAAGAATGAAACATTAGGTCATTCCGTAAATGCATCTAAAGAAGAAACCCAATTTTTTGAAAAGTATGTACTTCCGTAGATGCATCTATGGAAGATTTTCGTATAAGCATCTACGGAGGTTAATTTGTTTTTTTTCTAGTTATAACTAAATTGTATCTCACTCAATTTTATTTGTAATACAATATAGATATTATGGACGACCGTCCATGTAACATCCCGATTTTTCTATTTTATTTATTTGATAGCTATTTTATTAGTATTATAATTATTTAATTATTATTTGGTGTGATAATTATTTAATCGTGTGTTATTATGCTAATTGATTTATTATATTATTAGAAGCTAATGAGATAATAGCTAATTGGGCCTAATATTGGAAATAGAAATAATAAGTGGTAAAGTGTTACTAAGCCCATGAGACTAGAAGAAAGATAGTAAGAAAAATAGGGTTTTAGAGACATAACATTCATTTGGGAAAAAAGAATGAAAAGAGGCTATAGAGAAAGAGAAGAAAGAAGAGGATTTGAGATGTTCTTGAAGAAGAGGGACTTTGATTTTAGGTAGGGGGAGAAATCTCATTATCATGAATATATATTTATGCAATGTGTAGTAGTATGATATGTATTCATCTCTCTCTATTTATAATTTTCTATGTTTGGGTTTATATATGAATCCATGAAATTTGTGTGAAAGAATCATGTTCTATGTTGCTATGTTGATACACCATGATAGAACTATGATTAGAAACTCTTAATGGCATGATTGTAGGTTTTGAGTTTCCATTATTTGATTTCATGAGATTTTGCCCAAATTGATGATTATGAAGTATATTTGATGTTAGATAAACCCCAAACATGTTAGGAATGTGTTAGAATGTCGAATTTGGCACCATCTTGATGATATAAATGTTTGGGTATGTTTTGGTTTGAGTTGGGAAGATGAAATATGGTCAAAAAGGGGATTTTTTGGGTTCTGCAACAGCAGGAACCGGTTTCCATTTTGGAGGAACCAAGTTCTCGGATGTTCTGTTGCACAAAAATAGCATTTTTAGGGATGGGAACCGGTTCCCAGATTTCAGGAACCGGGTTCCACTGTACTGAATTTTCTAAAACTTTAAAACATCATAACTTTTGATTCGTAAATCCATTTTGTATGTCGTTCGAAGCGTTAGGAAGCTAATGAAATATTCTTTGTGATGAAATATTTTATGGCGAACGATAATTCCGATGACCCTTAACATTCAATGAAAGGACTTCCTACCCTCTTATGGTATGGATAGCCTTTTCAAACTGAACAGCTAAAAGAACAATTTTTCTAACTTAAGGTAGGTGCTCCTGATTGCTTTCTCTATTCAAATTTGAATTCAAATTTCAAAATATTTTCCCACTTCTTTTCAAAGAATCTTTTCAAAAAAACTACGCTTATTTACAAGCTAAAGCTATTATTCAAACTTTTTTCTTATTCACACACTACAATTCAAACATTTTGAAAACAAAGTGAGCTAAGCAACAATTCAAACATTTTGAAAACAAAGTGAGCTAAGCAATTAAGGATAACCATGGATACAAAGGGTGCTTACACCTTCCCTTTGTATAACTTACCCCCCGAACTCAAAATCTTTTTAAGGTCTTTTTTTGTTCTTTTAGCCTTTCTATATATTGGATAAAATAAAAGTCGGTGGCGACTCTTGCTATCCGCACATTTTTAATAAACTCAGTTCTCCCACCGTATTACAGAACTAGCGACTCTGCTGGGGATTTCGAATAAAAAGAGGGGTTACCTTAAAGTTTAGGATTCACTTAAATGTTTTCACTTGTTTGTTTTGATTGCTTTATTTTAAAGTCTGTTTTGGGTATTTTGTTGTGTGAAAGATCCTACACCGGGATCTAGTGTACCTTAGGTATGTGGCAAGAGACCAAGGAGACTGTACGACATGTATCGTTATGGTTGATCTGGTTGAAGGATAGAAAAACACTTAGAAAGGGGGGGGGGGGGGTTTGAATAAGTGTAGCTTTAAAACTTGTAAGATAAAAACAGTTTGCACAATGATTTTTATCCTGGTTCGTTGTTAACTAAACTAATCCAGTCCACCCCCTTGGAGTGATTTACCTCACCTGAGGATTTAATCCACTAATCACACGAGATTACAATGGTTTTCCACTTAGACAACTTCTAAGTCTTCTAAAGTATACTGATCACAACCTGATCACTCTAGGAACAATCTGCTTAGATACCCTCTAAGACTTTCTAGAGTATACTGATCAACAACCTGATCACTCTAGTTCTTACAACTTAATGTAGACAAATTCTAAGAGTTACAATGCTTCTAATAAAGCTATTATCACAACTGTGATTTTCTCTTAAGTTTAAGCTTAATCTCACTAATATATTACAACAGCAATGTAGTGAGTTTGATGAAGTTTGAGAGCTTTTGATTTGAACAGCGTTTCAGCAAGTTGGTTCAGAGTTCGTGATTCATAAATCGTAACGTAGCTTCTCATCAGAACTTCATATTTATAGGCGTTTGAGAAGATGACTGTTGGGAGCATTTAATGCTTTGCGTATTCCGTACAGCATTGCATTTAATGTTTCACTCTTTTGTCAACTACCTCGAGCCTTGCTTTCACTGTGTCTACTGACGTTGCCTTTAATAGCTTTCAACGTTCCTTTTGTCAGTCAGTGTAGCCTGCCAGCTAGTACTTGCTTCTGATCTGATGTTTGTGTGAACAACGTTTGAATATCATCAGAGTCAAACATCTTGGTGCAGAGCATCTTCTTGTCTTCTGACCTTGAAGTGCTTCTGAGCGTGATACCATGAGAACTTCAGTGCTTCTGCTTCTGATCTCAAGTCCTTCTGATGCTTCCATAGACCATGTTCTGATTCTGCTTGACCATCTTCTGATGTCTTGCCAGACCATGTTCTGATGTTGCATGCTGAACCTTCTGAGTCAGTGCTTCTTGCGCTGATTTTGTGCATACTCTCTATATAATTCCTGAAATGGAAATTTCATAGTATTAGAGTACCACATTATCTCATACAAAATTCATATACATTGTTATCATCAAAACTAAGAATATTGATCAGAACAAATCTTGTTCTAACAATCTCCCCCTTTTTGATGATGACAAAAACATACATAAATGATATGAATTTGCGATCAGAATATCAGACGGCTAAAGATAATTACACAACTATAGCATAAGCATATAAACATAGTGTGTGAATATGTCTCCCCTTGAGATTAACAATCTCCCCCTGAAATAAATACTGGGAGAAATTTATAAATAAAGGACTTCCCTGAGTATTTTCCATTTCAGTTGAGACGATCACATATGCTTAGATCTTCAGAACATTTATAGCTTCTGATTCTTGCTTCCATAGGACAACTTCAGAGCTTGAATTTCTTCTTGAATCATTGCATGCTAGATTGTATCAGAACATTGTTGAATGTACCAGAGCATCATCAGAGCATCTCTACATCCTGAAATGTTACAGAACAAACTAAACGACAACAGTCAGAGCATGAATGAATCAGAACATAAAATATGTATCAGAATATATAATATGTATCAGAGCAAAAACAATAATGTTTCAGAGCATATTTAGAACTAAAACATGCATCAGAACATATAAGGAATAAGAATGTGTTAGAGCATATTCTATCATCAGAATATCAGAATATTCTTCCTTCTTGCTTCTGATCTTGAAGCTTTATAGCACTCAGCTTGCTTCAATTTTCATGAGCTTGATTTCATACAGAATTGCTTTTCCTCATGTCTTTGCTTCTCATGTTGAGCTTTTAAGAAGATCTTCACTTCCTGCAAAACACTCAAAGACACAGAAACTTGCAATTTCTTGTTAGAAATATGGAGGCTTTCTCCCAGCAACTGATAATATAAATCAGATCATTTATCACATTTTCTCCCCCTTTTTGTCATAACATCAAAAAACATAAAAGATTCAGATGAAAAAACAAACAATCTGAGAGAAGGAAGGATAATTTTCATTGATTAGCAAAAGGAGAATTGTTAGAAGTACAAGGAGGATGCATAGAAAACAGATGCAAAAGACAACGAGAAACAACTAAGATACAAAGACTAAGACGACCCTAGCTTAGACATAATCTTGGCCAGCATGTCATGAATCCCAACATTGCTCTCAGTCTGCCTCTCCATGAAAGTGCGGAACTCAGCATTGGTAGTATCTTGCGCGTCCATGCGAGAAGATAGCTCAACTTGGTTCTTTTGAATAACCTCTAGAGTCTTTACCAGAAGAGAGGGTTCACCAAAAGAAGCTTCACAACTTCTATTCAGAGGGACAACATTCTGAACCGCAACTTCCATAGTCAGATCATCACCTTGATTTTCCTCAACAGGAATAGTCCCAGCAGGATGATCTTCAGCATCAGCTTCTTCCATAGAAGCATCTCCTTCATATTCTGCAGCAGGAAGATCAGAATCTCCATTCTCAAGAGCTTGAAGAATGGCAGCAAAATTCCTTGGGGCAGAAGGACCTTCAACTTCTGGCGGGTCAACAACTTCTGGAATGACCAAATTGAGGTCTTTCTCAGAAGGATTTTCCCTTAGAAAGTCGAACAAGGAATTGAAGTCTCCAGTCAGAACTGGATACTTAGGTCTCCATACCACAATATCCCTGCAAGGGTTGGCTTCCATTTCCACAGCAATTCGTGCTTCAACAAGTTCATCAGTGAATTCCTTCTCTTCAAAGATATATCTCCCTCCAAGACGACTGAACCAGAAGTCTTCATAGGGTCTCAGAATTCCACAAGGTCGTGGAGCAAGTTCTACACAAATTTCTTGAAGTTCTTCAAAATAAGCATCTGCTTTTCTTCGGAAGATTCTCCAGAATTTTCGCATAGCAACATCATTTAATCCAGCATCTTCAACTATTCTGAGAGTATCAAAGATTCTTCTGATATTCCTCTTTACCTTTTCATAGATTACACCAATATGGTATGCTCGGCGGGAGTTTATTTTGGTTATGGGGGAATCTGGGTTTGGGACAGAATAGGGTTGAGGTTCTCTATCCAAACGAAAAGATGATTCTGCTTCCTTCTCAGAATCTAACACTACCATCTCAGCTTCAGGACGAGGCTTGGGTGTGTAATTGCAGTCACGGAGCAATTGCTCATGTGATGCAGAATCTGGAATATCTGATACAGAAGGATTATTTTGAGAGGTGGAAAGAATGGGTTCATAGTTTGCATGAGGTGGGGGTTGAGAAATGGATATATTTGTGTGAGGTGGAAAGAAAGTTTGAAGGGGTGGTATATCAAGGACATGGTTTTCAATGGCCTGGTCAGAAGCAAGGTTGGTTGTGGGTGGAGATGAAGGAATGGGAACATTTGTGATGGGTGAATGAGGAGGAGTAAGAGTTTTAGTTACAGGAGAAGAAGGAGGTGTGAGAACATGGATGTTTATGGGTGATTCTGATGGGGCTTTTTCTGGTTGATTTACTGGTTCAGGGGTTTGAGCAACAGCTATTGGTGCAACTTCTGAACATAAAGCAGGAACAGAATCAGGTTCAGAGAGATGTATACCTTTGGACACCTTCTGAATAGCCTCAACTACAGCCTCCAGTTTCCTCTGCTTCTTACTCTTCTGCTCTTCCACAATCTTAGCCTTTCCAAGAGAAATTTCTCTTCTTCTGGCAGATTCCAGCTTCTCCTTCTCATTTTCAGCAGCCTTCTGACCTTTAACTACTTGAGTTGTTGGTCCTTGAATAATTCCTTCTGGCTGATTCACAGCTTCTGCTTCTTCTTCTTCATCCGAATCATCAATGATTAATTTTCTTTTTCTTGTCTCCTTCCTTTCAACAGCCTTTTCACTTTCCACATTCTTATTTTTCATTTTTCTCTTCTTCTTCTTCTTCTTCTTCTTCTTCTCAGCAGTCTCTTTTTCAACTACAACTTTCTGAACTTGTTCAGCAACAACTTCTTCTTGAGCAGCTTTCTCAACAACATCAGTAGCATCAGCTACAGTTTGGACTACCTTTTCCAGGTTACCAGAAGGATGATCAAATTTTCTCTTTGTCCTTCTTTCCTTCTTGACAACAACATCAGGTGCTGCTTCTGAAACATCTTCTGAAGCAGCAGGCCTGGAAGTGGAAACTTTCTTGCGACCACCTTTAGCAGGAGCAACTTTGCCTTCTTCTTCCTTGAGTGAGTTCAGATATATAGTTATGACTTCTGGGATCTCACTTTTGAAGAAGGATTCAAAGTCAGCAAGAACATGATCTCTTCTGCTTCTTACCCCAGGAAGAGGTTGAGGGATTTGAACGACAACATCAATAATACTCATGTTTCTCAAAGTGAGAGCATTCAAGCAACTTCCAGTATCAACAACAAGATCTTTGATGGTCCCTTGAGCTTCCAGGTCTTCAACAATCTTTGAATGAACCAGAAGATTTGTAATAATTCTTCCAAAAGGAATAATAGTACACTTCTTCTTTCTGAAAGCATTTCTGGAATCCCTCACAGTATTCCACATGTGGTTGAAGATTATGTAGATAACATCAACCTTCTTCTGAGTGGCAATGCAATACAGAATGTATTTCTGCTCATTGTTGACAAAATCTGCAGAATGGGTTGCTTTCCTGTGATAGAAACACCCCAGAAGAATCTTGGTCCAGATTTTGTAGAGATCCTTCATGCCCTTGACACGATCAGTTTTCTTCACATCTTTATAGAGAGTAGCCAATACTTCATCCCAATCAGCCCTTAGATCAATTTCATGAGCACCCTCAGGGTTTCTTAGATCAAACATCATTCTCAGGATGTTTTCAGTAACGACCACAAACTTCCCATGAACAAAGGATAGAATGGATTTAGGAGCAACAACAGCGTGCACCCAAAATTCTTTTACAAGATCTGGGTAAACCGGTCCACAGAACTCAGCAAATAATGAGGTCCATCCCTGAAAGATGATATCTTCTTTAAGACGAAACTCATGTTCTTCAAGACTATCAAAGTCTACCATAAGTTCACAGATGACCTCCAACTCCTTTTTGGAAATAGAGCAGGCGATAACTGGAACAATTTCCTGATCTTCTTCTTGAAGATGGAGAGGAGCAGATGAACCAGCGTTGAGAGATGATGAGGCAACCATTGAAACAGTACTGAGATTGCAAGAACAAATTCTGGGTTTGCACTTAGGGTTAGAGAAAAGGGCAAAGAGGTTACAAAAATGCATGCACAAGGAGAGAGAGAATGGGATCGAAAAAGATAAACGTTATGATTTGAAATGTATTTATAGAGACGGATTTGAAAAAGAATGCAATAAAATTATGAGAATGAACAGTTACAGAATCAAATGAAATCAACTGCATTAAATGATAAGTGACGTTAGGTGAGAAAACGTGGTAATTGAAATGATTTACACAGTTACCTAGGGCGGCGTCCCATCAGATTCACTCACGCTTTTACCAATCGTACAAACACGTGTTCACCATCAGAAACACTTGATGACAGTTGTGTTGCATTGCATTTGCTTCTGATGAAGAATAGAACTTTTCATCTTCTGATTCTGGTCATTGATTCTGACTACCATTCTTTAGAAATGATCTAGTTCTGATAGGATCATCTTTCTTTCCAAGAATCACATCTTCTGAGTGAGCTGAGGTGAGTTTAGAAGATCTTCTGACTGTTGGCTCTTCAGAAATTCTGAGATTCTCTAAAGATGCAGCAACTTGATCTTCTGATTCTTTGCTTCTGAGATTTTCAGCTTCTGAAACTTTGCTTCTTGGTTCTACAGCTTCTGATATATCAATATCTATATCTGCAAAATTCTCAAACTGCTTTGGCTTTTCAAGACCAAGCTTATCATCAAATCTGATATTGATTGATTCTTCTACAACCAATGTTTCAGTATTGTATACTCTGTAGCCTTTAGAGCGTTAAGAATATCCAAGAAGGAAACATTTTTGTACCTTAGAATCAAACTTACCAAGATGATCTTTAGTATTCAGAATGAAACAAACACATCCAAAAGGATGAAAATATGAAATGTTGGGCTTTCTGTTCTTCCACAATTCATAAGGAGTCTTATTTAGAATAGGTCTTATAGAGATTCTATTCTGAATATAACAATGCAGTGTTTATTGCTTCTGCCCAGAAGTGCTTAGCCATATTGGTTTCATTGATCATGGTTCTGGCCATTTCTTGTAGAGTCCTATTCTTTCACTCTACAACTCCATTTTTCTGTGGAGTTCTAGGGCAAGAGAAATCATGGGTGTCATACCCCAAAATTTGTCCATACTATTTCTCCTATCCAAATTCAAATCAATACACAAAGCTCCAAGACACACTCTCACATGCCAAGGCTAAAAATGCTTCATTTGGGAGATATGGACCAAAACATTATAGGTTCTTCTCAAAAGTCAACAAAAAGTCACTTTTTTCAAAAGGACACACAAGGAGCATGGAAAATCATTTTGATATGAGACCAAAGACACTGGTTGGAGGACTCTCTAAGGTTTCTAGAAAGTCCTAGAACACTTCCATACCTCTAAAATTGAGAGAGATAGGCCTTGTCAAAGTTGGGTTATTTTCAAAGGAAAAATGTGAAGGAAAAGGCTTCAAAATTGATTTCTTTGCAAAGAGGCCCAATTATTTATGATCCAATCCTCATCCTTATGATTATCCAAGACCAAAAATATTATTTCCACGAATATATTTGATTTATTTAATTTATTATGATTTTTTATTCAATTAAAAAGGATTAAAATCAAATAAATTAAAATAAAATCAAATATTTGATTCAAAGGCTTAAAGGAATCATATCTAATCATCAATTACACCCCACAATCATTCCAAATCCGTGCAAAGAAGAATGGGGGAGATTGAATCAAATTGTTGGCCAAATAATATTGTTTTTATGATATTATTCAATTTATATTGGATTTAATTCATTAAAATTCAAAATAAATTAAATAAAATCATTTTTAATTGGTAAGGGATTCTATGATTAATTTTTAAATCAAAAACCAAATCAATATCCCTTATATGGATCAAAGGAAACGTGGAAAGAGGACTAAAAAGAGTTTGGCTTCAAAATAGCAAGTTTAGGTGTAATTTGTAATCAAAGATTCAATGCATTCAATCTTGGATTTTCTCTTCTTTTGTTGACCTAAAACTCAAGCCATATAAGAATGCAAGAGGATCAGACTTAGGGGGGTTTTTTGGACGAATCCCATAAGGATTGGCTGCCTCAAAAATTCTTCACAAAAGTTTCAAAAAAATCAAGAAAGTTGAAATTCGGATCACACGATTGAAGCCAATTCGAAGAATTCTGAGGATCAAGAAAGCTTCGTAGCAATCCCAGGAGGTGTTCCAAATACTCATACAAGTCTGAAGCAAGCTGATTCGCGTTTATCGCTATCACGGTTCGCAAAAACTTTTTTTTCCGATTGTTACAATTTATGCATCATGAATATGATTTAATGCTGGATTCTTGTTCATATGACTGCATAGATCGTTTCTGGTTGTTTTGCTTTGAGGATTGACGCAGGTATGGCCAAGCGCCATTGTTAGGGTTCATCCCCTTCGAAAGAGGCTTTTGGTTTAGAGACGATCTCAGTTTAAATTAACAGTTGCAATGGATTCGTGAGGTCGTATTCATACAGTCTAGGCTTTTTTTCTGTGTTTATTGGTGGAGATTTGCAGGTTTTCAGGGCATGGATGTTTAGCCACGACGGAGAAATTGTTGCCGGAAGTTGGTGTTCTAAGAACAGTCTCCACGAAGAAGACAGTAACCTGGGCGCGGGCTTGTTTTGTTTGAATTATTAGAATTATTTACTATTTATTTTTATCGATGATGATTATGTTAACAGCGAATGGAATATGCCTCAGCGGAGAAGCAGCGCGTCCAAGAGTTCCCATATGCAAGGGTGTGAGTTCGATACTCACCTCTTACATTATTTTACAAGATTTTTCTTTGAAGGTGTACACTCTCAGTTCCGGTACGGCCAGTCAACACGCGACCATGGTGCATCCTCGCAAATCCCACCGCCAGATCACTTGCCAAGTAGATCCAACGTCCCATGACAAGCAGGCATACCACACTGAATCGAAAGTTAAGTTTTCCAGAATTTTTTTTAATTTTAATTATACAGCCTATTTATTTAGTTTATAATATATATATATATTTATTGTTTTAAATTCTTTCTTTCTTTCTTCTCTAATAAAATAAAAGCTATTATATTTTTATTTCAAAAACTTTTTTATAATAAATATTTATTTATTTATTTATTTTATATACTTATTTATTTATTTATTTAAATATTTATAATATTTGTTTTCTTTACTTATATTCATTTATTAATATATAGTATTTATTTATTTAATTATATTTGATTATTTATATTTATTCAAAAAATTCTTATTTATTCCAAAAAATTCACAAAAATTATTTTTGCATTCGATTTTATTTTCTTATCCTGATTTAATTAATTAGGTCGCGAGACCAATAATTAATTAAATTATTCATATTTTCTTATTTAAATCATACCTAATCAGGGTTTAGGAGGTACATTCCAATACACTGAATATTGTCTTTTTGTGCCTTGCCTTTCTGGGTTATCAACATGGTTCACTCCGGTAACGCGCCTGATCAAAAACCCAGAGCTAAGTACCTTACCTTTAAAGCATATTTTAATTCCTTTTAAAATCAGGGGTTTGTCTTGTCCTCACTATCTCTGCCTTGCCTTTTTCAGGGTTATTCCCGAGGCTTTCCGCCAACCGTATCAGATCAAATGCGAAGCTAAGTCCTTATTCGTATTTTATTTCCTTTTGCCATTTTTTTCTTGAGTTAGGGTTAACTCTAATTGTCAATGAATTAGCCATACACTTACTCTATTTTTGTTTGTCTGCCTTTTCAGGGTTTGTCGACTGCCAAAGCTACGTTTTTGGTAACCCTAAACTCTAACCTTTTATTCTTCTGTTTTTAATTATTACTTATGTCAAACCCTATTAAGGGATCCGCTGGTTACAATTTCCCTCCCCCATATCTGTTTTGGTTATATTATTTAAATGCGTGGTTAGTAATCCTAGGGAGTGCAACCTTTGAATTGAACATAGAATCACTAATTTTACAAGATAATATATTCGAATATGATCACGTGATTGATGCACACACGCACACTTTTGGGTAACCCTCTCTGTTGCCTTGTTGCCTGTTGCCTGTTGCCTTGTTGCCTGTTGTCTGTTGCCTTGTTGCCTTGTGTTTTTGCAGAATAGCCAGTCCCTCGAATATGAGGATACCTCAGCCATGTTGCCTCGATAAAAGGTCATGAGACCCTAAAATGATGCTGCCTTCGATACACTAACATGACCTCGACCCTCGAAAGTTGCCCACGAATAAGGCTGAGGTATCTTCTGGTTGCCTACGAAAGGCTATTCTGATCTTTCCCCTTAGACTACCTGCCCCTCTATGGCATGGGTCAGTCTTTGGGCGAACGATATCTCGATGACCCTTCAACCTCCAAACGAAAGGCTTCCTGCCCTCTTATGGCAAGGATAGACCCTTTCATTCTGAAAGGCTAAAAAGAGACCTATCATCTGAGTTTAAGGTAATTGCCCCTAATTGCCTTGCAATGCTCAATTTTCTATATTCTTTCTTAAAATTCTTCAAAAAAAACTGGCTACGCTCATTTACGAGCTAAAGTCCATTTTTCCTCTTTCATCTACATTTTCTGAAAACGAGCAAGCAAAGCAATTAAGAGCCCATGGAAAACCATGGATGCAAAGGGTGCCTTACACCTTCCCTTTGCATAAATTACCCCCGAACTTAGATTTCTTTAAAAGGTTTTTTTCTGTTTCTTTTAGCCTTTCTAATTTAATTTGGATAAAATAAAAGTCGGTGGCGACTCTTGCTTAACCGCGATATTTTTGATTATAAAAAGTCAGTTCACCGTATTACAATGGGCAATACCATTTTCTTTGAAGAACTCCTCAAAGAATCTGTTTTCAAATTCACCACCATGATCACTTCTGACCTTTATGATTTTGCACTCCTTCTCAGATTGAATCTGAGTGCAGAATTCAAAGAACACTGAATGAGACTCATCCTTGTGTTTTAAGAACTTTACCCATGTCCAGCGGCTATAATCATCTACGATGACTAATCCATATTTCTTCCCTCTGACAGATGCTGTTTTGACTGGTCCAAACAGATCAATGTGCAGAAGTTCTAACGGCCTTGAGGAAGAGACAACATTATTAGATTTGAATGCAGGTCTGGAGAACTTGCCCTTCTGACATGCTTCACAAAGAGCATCTGATTTGTATTACAGATTTGGGAGTCCTCTGACCAGATTTAGTTTGTTAATATGAGAAATCTTTCTCAAACTAGCATGTCCCAATCTTCTGTGCCAAACCCATTGCTCTTCAGAAACAGACATAAGGCAAGTCACCTTCTGCTTCTCAAGATCTGAAAGATCAATCTTATAAATGTTGTTCTTTCTCTTGCCTGAAAATAGGATTGAGCCATCCTTCTGACTTACAGCCTTGCAAGACTTTTGATTGAAGATTATGTCATAACCATTGTCACTTAATTGACTTATGGACAATAAGTTATGCGCTAATCCTTCTACAAGAAGTACATTAGTTATGGAAGGAGAGTTACCAATTCTTATGGTTCCAGAGCCAATAATCTTGCCCTTATGATCTCCTCCAAACTTGACTTCTCGACCAGACTTAAGCACCAGGTCTTGGAACATAGACCTTCTTCCCGTCATGTGTCGCGAGCACCCAGAGTCCAGGTACCATGACATTTTGTGCTTTGTCTTCTTTGCTGCTAAGGATATCTCTTCAGAATCTAATTCTGATGTAGATTCTGATCCATCATCCACTATGGCCATTAGTGCAAGATTTGCTTGCTCTCCTTCAGAGTCTGATTCTGATTCTGATTCAGAATCATCCCATGTTGCCATAAGACCTTTCTTCTTATGAAACTTCTTCTTGGGATTCTCCTTTCTGAAGTTTTGGACATTCATTCTTGAAGTGTCCAGGCTCATTGCACTCATAGCAGATGACCTTCTTCTTGTCAGATCTTCTGCCTCCAGAAGATTCTCCTCTTTCAGGCTTCTTTAAACTTCTGAAGCTCTTGAACTTCCTTTGTTTGCTCTTCCAGAGATGGTTCACCCTTCTGGAGATCATGGACAGTTCATCTTCTTCTTCTGATTCTGATTCTTCAGAATCTACTTCTTCAGCCTGAAAAGCGTTAGTGCATTTTTTATAATTAGATTTTAATGCAATAGACTTACCTTTCTTCTGAGGCTCATTTGCATCCAGCTCTATCTCATGGCTTCTCAAGGCACTGATTAGCTCTTCCAAAGAGACTTCATTCAGATTCTTTGCTATCTTGAATGTTGTCACCATTGGACCCCATCTTTTGGGCAAGCTTCTGATGATCTTCTTTACATGATCAGCCTTGGTGTAGCCTTTGTCCAGAACTCTTAATCCAGTAGTTAGCGTTTGAAATCTTGAAAACATCTTCTCAATATTTTCATAGTCCTCCATCTTGAAGGCTTCATATTTCTGGATTAGAGCAAGAGCTTTGGTCTCCTTGACTTGAGCATTTCCTTCATGGGTCATTTTCAATGACTCATATATATCATAGGTAGTTTCCCTGTTAGATATCTTCTCATACTCAGCATGAGAGATAGCATTCAGCAAAATAGTCCTACATTTATGATGATTTTTGAATAGCTTCTTTTCATCATCATTCATTTCTTGTCTTGTAAGCCTTACGCCGGTAGCTTTCACTGGATGTTTGTAACCATCCATCAGCAGATCCCATAAGTCACCATCTAGACCAAGGAAGTAACTTTCAAGTTTATCTTTCCAGTATTCAAAGTTTTCACCATCAAATACTGGTGGTCTAGTATAACCATTGTTACCATTTCCATTGTATTGCTCAGCAGAGCCAGATGTAGATGTGTTTGATGGATCTTCACCAGCCATCTTGACTTAAGCGTTTTTCTCTTCCTGAATCTTTTCTAAACACGGTTAAGTGCTTGCACCTTAGAACCGACGCTCTGATATCAATTGAAGGATAGAAAAACACTTAGAAAGGGGGGGGGGGGGTTGAATAAGTGTAGCTTTAAAACTTGTAAGATAAAAACAGTTAGCACAATGATTTTTATCCTGGTTCGTTGTTAACTAAACTACTCCAGTCCACCCCCTTGGAGTGATTTACCTCACCTGAGGATTTAATCCACTAATCACACGAGATTACAATGGTTTTCCACTTAGACAACTTCTATGTCTTCTAGAGTATACTGATCACAACCTGATCACTCTAGGAACAATCTGCTTAGATACCCTCTAAGACTTTCTAGAGTATACTGATCAACAACCTGATCACTCTAGTTCTTACAACTTAATGTAGACAAATTCTAAGAGTTACAATGCTTCTTAAAAAGCTATTATCACAACTGTGATTTTCTCTTAAGTTTAAGCTTAATTTCACTAATATATTACAACAACAATGTAGTGAGTTTGATGAAGTTTGAGAGCTTTTGATTTGAACAGCATTTCAGCAAGTTGGTTCAGAGTTCGTGATTCGTAAATCGTAACGTAGCTTCTCATCAGAACTTCATATTTATAGGCGTTTGAGAAGATGACCGTTGGGAGCATTTAATGCTTTGCGTATTCCGTACAGCATTGCATTTAATGTTTCACTCTTTTGTCAACTACCTCGAGCCTTGCTTTCACTGTGTCTACTGACGTTGCCTTTAATAGCTTTCAACGTTCCTTTTGTCAGTCAGTGTAGCCTGCCAGCTAGTACTGGCTTCTGATCTGATGTTTGTGTGAACAACGTTTGAATATCATCAGAGTCAAACAGCTTGGTGCAGAGCATCTTCTTGTCTTCTGACCTTGAAGTGCTTTTGAGCGTGATACCATGAGAACTTCAGTGCTTCTGCTTCTGATCTCAAGTCCTTCTGATGCTTCCATAGACCATGTTCTGATTCTGCTTGACCATCTTCTGATGTCTTGCCAGACCATGTTCTGATGTTGCATGCTGAACCTTCTAAGTCAGTGCTTCTTGCGCTGATTTTGTGCATACTCTCTATATAATTCCTGAAATGGAAATTTCATAGTATTAGAGTACCACATTATCTCATACAAAATTCATATACATTGTTATCATCAAAACTAAGAATATTGATCAGAACAAATCTTGTTCTAACACTGGTGGCCATCGTTAGTGTGACGCTTTGGTTTGTCCTAATGGCCCTTGAAAGTGATCGAGGAGACATTTGGCTACTGCGTGGTGTCATTAAGCACTAATTCGCCCTTAGAACCTTAGTTGAAATTGACTTTGGCCTATAGGAAGTAGCGAGATGGCTGCCTTTGGATTCCTGAATGAAGCCGGTTGATACTCGATGCTACACTCATTGAGATTGGACTCTAGGGATGTTTTTGGCTGGCCGATCGAGTGTCATGTTGAGATAATGCCCGCGAGAAAGATCAGGGATATGAGCACCATAAAACCCGATCTTTATCTAGGACAGGTTGAACCAACTAAACTTCAGTGGGGAGGGTACTTACCTATGGACTTCACGCAAGCCTCTAAACTTAAGGACACTTGTGTGACTTGCTTGTGTATGCTACTAACCCTTTGGTTTCCTTCCAGTTTTTTCTTGTGTAACTCACTCGTTCTTACTATCTTACGCTTTGCCCGATGTACTGCATTCGCATAACATCATGACATCATAACATATCATGTAAACTAACCCTTTCAAGGATCTTAGGGATTTAGGGCGCACAATTTCAGGCGCTCTTATCAAAGACTGAACTCCTAATCAAGGGGCAAGAGGATTTATTTTCCTCTGGCCATTTGTCTTCCAATTCAAAGACTCAGTACCTTTCAAGGGGAAAGATGATTTATTTTCCTCTAGCCAATTCAGAAGTATAGGTATCCCGAATCAGGTATCCTGAATCAGAGGCTATGACCCACTGGATATGGTGAACTTGATTCCCAAAGAAGAACATCCAAGAATCATAGTTCTTCGAACAAAGATGCGACCAATTCATTTTTAATGTCACAAACTAAATTTCCTAAAGATCCTTGAAAATATTGCATGTGCATTCATAATATTGCATCACAGGTTTCTATAACAGGTCTCTCATCCTCTCTCGCTGTTTATTTCAGCATCATGAATCTCGAGCAATCAGTCAAAGACCTTCAAGCCCAGAATGCCCAGTTCCAAGAAATGATCCTTAACTTGGCCAAGGGGCAAGAAGAATTAAAGGCACTTCTGATCAAGAAGGAGAAGGATCACCATATGCAACAAGGTGATCGGAAATCCAAACCTGAGCGATCATTTACTCCGTTACACATGCCGCTTGTCATACCCCAAATTTGTCCTACCCCTTTACATTTATCTGGCTTATGGCTTTTGAATCACATGCATACCTCTATTAGGACATTAACATAACTTTGCATTCATTCATTAAATAAAACATCTAAAAAGCATGGTATCAAGGTTCAGGGAATAAGCTAAAGTATCTTATGGTTGAGAATTGCTAACTGCCACCATTTGGTCTTCTTTGAGTATTGGATCATGGAATCAAGGTTTCTCATCTTGTATGTTTGAGTTTGTTAGTATTCGTCAATCGGAGGTCATTTTCTAAAGGTCCCATGTCAAGGCTTTTTTGGGTTAACGTGGATCAAAAGATGGAAGCCAAGTTTTTATTGGGATTGAGGATGCAAGTTGGTTTTCATGGAGAATTAAGGAATATTCATTCAAGTGATGATTTAAATTCCAAATGCCTTATTGTTCAAGACTGGATCAAAATTGTCCATAACCAATCCAAGATAATTTCAAATTAATTCCTACATTTAACAACATTCAAGAGCTTCCGAAAGGACATTTTTCTACTACAGGCACTTATAAATCCATACATCATTTCAACTTACCCGCAACAAGGAAAATACACAAGGAATTTACAAAAAAACACATACAGCCATTTCCAATCCCCATTACAAAACATTCAATACAATTTCTCATCACACTCTATACATGTTCACCATTTACTTTGTCCCTTCTAGACTTATCTTCTTCCAATCTCCAAGAGTTCATCACCTATAAAAGGGTTGCTTCCATCATGGATGAATCACCCTGCTGCTACATACTGAATAACAACCCATATACCTACATTCCTACAGCCCTGCAGTTCAAAGCATATCCCAAATTATCAGCATTTACCATAAACAGATCCATACCAAAACCATACCAGTTCCAAGCCATATCAAAGTTAAGACATGTTCACAAATGCAATACAAGTTCTATTCATTCCGCTTCAAGACAGTTTGCACTTAAGTGTCAAATTCGTGCACAAGTTCAAAGATTAATACTCACTACATGTCAAAACTTCACCAATGCCAGGTCTGCGATCAAGGGAAACATTCCGTCATAAAAGAAAACCACAGTTCAGCCTACATCAGTCCAAAAGAAGCTTACCAGGGACGATTCGTGAAAACCGAGCATGTTGAAGTTACTCCGGTGGTGCAAGTTAGTTGGTATCGGCCGTCTTCAAATAAGAGAGTTCTGATCTAAATTTCTCGCAACAAACTGAAACTTTGCTCCCACTGTTTCAACCCCAATCAACATTCAATTCATGCCATCTACTACAAAAGAAGAAAAACAAGATCAAACAGACATTAGCCATACCAGTGCAAACTATCATAGCAAATTCAGATTGAGATATGTTCATGTTTTGTACTAACAGGTTCAAAGAAACATAGCTAACCATTTCGATACGAATTTCAGCCACATAAAATACACACTTCAGAGCCAATGTCACTTCAACCTATCAGTTCAACTCAAGTCATCATATCCCACATCCACCCGAGGAAAAGACCTGCGTATTATGAACATACATAAGTCAGCCCACCATACCTTCATAGTTCAAAACTAACAAACAGTGTCCATCCTCTAACTGAATTTCAAACTAACTTTGAAACACTCCTAACAGAAAAAACTAACTGTAGCCAACTTAACAACCTAACTGTCCTATAACAACCTCATAACTGAATTTAACTAACTTCACTCACTGAGTTGGGCTGAGTCAACAAACTGAGTCAAACCTAACCGAATCCGAGCCTGTCAATAACTAACTCCGACCCTGACTCCAGACCAAGCTCTATCCGAACCTCACACTCTCTGCAACTTATATAAACTACTTCCCTCCATAATTCAAACTTCACGCCATTTTCACCCCATCTTCTCCACCAATTCCTCACCCTTCTCCATCTTCAATCTCTCTCCATAATCATCACACACGCCACTTTTTCCTCCACACACACCGTTTCACAGATTCTTCTTCATCACTCCCTCACACTCTCTGCAATTCATCACCAACCTCACCTCAATTTTATTATCCCTCACCTCACCATGCGCACGCTCCAAGAGCTATTGAAGTTCACCATTAGAACTTCAATAAGCTTGTGCTGAACCTCCACCCCTCACTACATCAACAACAGCACAGAGCTCTAAAAAACCAAAGCAATTCAGGGAAGAAAGAGTAGAAGAAGAGTGCGTATCTGAGAAAAACGAAGAATTTCGGAGGTACCTGAAAACCTCCCATAGGAGCTGCCGTATCCCCGCTGCTGAGATAGACGAAGATTCTCTGCTCGTCCTTGAAGAGCTCGACGGCGCTCTTGATTTTCCGAGTCATAATCTTTTACTAATTGCTCGAATCCAGGTTCCATTTCGATTTAAGTTTGATTTTGAATCTTCAAAGGTTTTGTGATTTAGATTTAGAAATAAGAGGTTGGAGTCTAAGATGAGAGGAGAGGGAGAAGGACGCTTTCGGTTCGATCCACGGCGGTACGGTGAATCTTGATCGGAAGTAAGGAAAGACGCCGCCGCCGAGTTGAGAGAGAGGAACAAAGGAGTCTAAGAGAAGATGAAGGGTCGTAATTCACGAACCCCAAATCCCCATTTTGATTAATCCTTTTTTTTCTTATTTTTATTTTATTAAAAATCTGATATAAAATTTATATAGAATAATAAGCTGGATCAAACAAGTCTGGGCCGAATGCACCTCCCCCATAAGGCCCATCATGCACCATCCTTGAACTCTTGGGCCATTACTGTTGTTGCACCTCTCCTAGGCCCGTATACCTTTTTGGCTGAATGTTGATGGTTACAAAAATGCTGCCTAGAACACAACCATGGGCCCTGTGCCCTATGCATTCCATACACTCTATTTTAAGTTTAGCACCCCCTGACTCCATTAATTTGGTAGATTTTAGATTCTTTTTTACTTAATTTTTCTACTTTCTTTTAGGTTCTAAAAAACAATAAAACCATTAAAGTTTTGTTAGATTTTTAGGTGATTGTTAGCATAAAAAACTCATAAAAATAATAGTATTTTTAGGTTAATTTTGCACTAATGCTTGAATCGTTTCCTTTATGTTTTTGTACCATTTCCATGTTATTGTTCGTATAATTGTTGTGTGATTTTGTTGCTAGCTTTTGACCATATTTTTGGCCTATTTTGTTAATACCATTTTAACGCTCCTTTTAGAATTTAGTCACCATGTTAACATTAGGATTTAGACAAAAACAACAATAATTCTAGGCTTAGAAATTAGGCTAGTCTCCCCCTTTCTTTCATTCTTTTTCTTTTACAACACTAAAACATTTAATAAATATCAAAATAAAATCCCTTTAAAAGATACCAAGGAAACACTTAAAAAACATTAATAAATAAGTGAAAACAATAAAAAAGAACGGAAACTCTCGTCCCTCTTGTTTAAGGGGGTCACTTGAGTGGAAGTTCCTAACCCTAAAAAATACAAACAAAGAGTCGATCGAACCTCGCTTGTTTAAGGGAGTAACTCGAGACGCTCGACAAATCTCCTCTCTTCTCTCTCTTGCCTCGTATGGCATTCTTAAGGGCATTGTTATTTCCGCTCGAACACATCGTAGGTCGTCCCCTTATGCAAGAGCGCGAACGTTAACTCTGCCCAATTAAAAAACACAAAAACAAACAGAAAATCTTGAGCCGAGCTACGATAACTCTGATTCCTGAAAAGGATACGTAGGCAGCGGGGTAGGGATAGTCTTGGCCAGGTTAATGCACGGGAGAGATAGAAAACTTATGGCGCGCACGAGCCGAAAAAAGCAAAGACTGAAGCCAACACGGGCACCCGTGTGCATACACACGGTCCGTGTCAAAAAGTGGCTGGAAAAGCATTTTGGAAGGCAAGGCAGAGGTTTCACACGGGCACCCGTGTTCAGGCACACGGCCCGTGTGGAAAAGTGCGTGGAAAGTGACTTTTTGAAGGCAAGGCAGAGGAACAACACGGGCGCCCGTGTGCAGCAACACGGCCCGTGTTGTTGAGGCGTGCTGATTTTATTTTCTTGCTTCTCCTCACTTGAAGGGGACCAGTAAGGGTATTTTTGGTATTCCAGTTGCAACCTGAATGGAAGTGAATGATAAGTACAACCTAGGGCAAGGAGAGAAGGGAATTTTTTGATAGATCGTAATAGAGAATTGTAGATAGAAGAGAGACGGAAGCAAGATTTTGGAAGGCGAAGAGATTCAATGGTGTACACCATTGAAGATCCTAGTTCTCCCAATTGATTGTAATGTCTAAACTTTTTCATTTGTGCTTTTTGAATACTATGATAGGCTAAACCCCCCAATGCTAGGGGGGTGTCCCTGATTCGATCTGTAATAACTCTGGATTTGGTATTTCGTTAATTTAAAGTTTGTATTGTTCAATTCAATTGTATAATGTTTATAATGCTTTCTTTATCGGACCAATAAGGATTGTTCTGTGGTTAACAATTCGTAGGACTACAATTGTTAGGGTTTGTATACAATTGAACCTTATGATCATCACCTAGGACTTGGGATATAATCTGGTTATTCGGAAATTCTTGATAAATTAATGATTTGGTTTTGTCTGATTTCTCTAAGGACTTAAGTAATCGGAGTTTAAATCAAATAAGATTGTCACTGAGGACTTAGGACAATCATACTTGAGAATGAATAATTGAACCATATGCACGGGTTAACGAGATCTTCATCCAGAGGAATTAGAGAGAGAATCACACACCCTACCTTAGCATTATTTTCTCATATTAAAAAGTTCAGTTTTAATTTCCTTTATTTCTTAGTAGTTTAATCTCTTTTGTCACTTATTTGAAACAACACTCATATGAACTTTTGTTTAATTGACTGAGTCCAATCACTTGTATTTCCTACGCAATCCTCGTGATCGATACTTGGGGTAAAACCCATTATTACTACATCGGTAAAAATAGTACACTTGCTATTTTTCCGATCAAGTTTTTGGCGCCGTTGCCGGGGACTGCCATAATATTGAGTTTAAGTTGAGTTCAATTAGAATTTTGTTGCTCTGCGACTAAAATTTTATTTTCTGCACTTTTTATTTTACTTTCTAATTCTAATATTTGTCTAATCTGTGTATGCGAGGTAAGGCCTCAGCTAAATTTCTTTTTGACGCAGAACCTGAAAGATCGTTGCACGCTAGGCTTAGAAAAACTAAACAAGCAAGACTGGCAGAGTCAACCATAGAACTCGTAACTCAAGAACCAGAAAAAGAAGCTTCAGATCATTCTGGTCATTCAAATACAGGTTCAAAATCAGATACAGAGTCAGAGACAGAGACAGTTATGGGGGAACCTCAAGAAAGGCTCCTCGGAGACTATGGTGTTGTGAATACACCGGGTAGGAGACTAACAATTGTTAACCAACCGGTGAATGTTCCTAATTTTCAATTACATCCAAGCACCATCAATCAGCTCGAAAGAAAGCCTTTCACCGGAAAGGTTAATGAAGATGCAAACAAGCACTTGCAAAGATTTTTGACCATGAGCACCACTCTGAAAATTGATGGTCATACTGAAGAAGCCAAGAAGCTAAGGATGTTTCCTTTCACCTTAGCCGAAGAGGCAGAAGAGTGGTTCTACTCCCTCCCAGCAGGCAGTATCACATCGTGGGAAGAGATGGAAAAGGCCTTCCTGAATGAGTATTTTCCAGCGTCAGTCTTTCTACGAAAAAGGTATGAAATTCTGAACTTTAAGCAGAAAGAGGGTGAACCTTTGGGAGATGCCTACAAAAGATTCAAGAGGATCCTCGTAGCATGCCCAACGTATAACATGGACCATACTGAACAGATGCAAGTATTTGTTAATGGGCTTAAAATAAAGACAAAGCAGTTGATCAATACTGCAGCCGGTGGCTCAACTAATTTCTCAACAGCCACTGGTATTAAGAAGATCATTGAAGCGATAGCTGCAAATGAGCATCTAGAGTTGTATGACAGGTGTACTAACAAACCTGAGGGAATAATTGATCTAAAGTTGGAGACTTCTAAAATTCGGGTTGAAGATGCGATAGCTGCAGAAGTTGAAAAGAAATTGAAGGCTATGAATATAGGTACACAACAAGTGGCTCAAGTTCAACAAGCTCAACCTATCAGCTGTGAAATCTGTAATGGCCCACACCAAACGGTGTACTGTTTTGCTACTCCCAAGCAGATTGAAGAAATCAAATTCCTAAGGCAAAACAACCCATATTCTAACACCTATAATCCAGGGTGGAAGAATCATCCAAATTTTGCTTGGAAATATCAACAACAACAAGGTACCCAGAAGGCAGGGTGGGAAGTGGCAATTGAAAGATTAGCTGGGCAATGTTCTCAGTTCCAAGAAGAAACAAGAAACAACCACAGAAACACTTCGGCCTCTATTAAAAATCTGGAAGTTCAAGTGGGGCAGATAGCACAACATCTCACTTTACAGGCACAAGGTACCCTTCCGAGCTCAACTGTGAAAAATCCAAAAGACCAAGAGAAGATTAATGCTGTTACTACAAGAAGTCGGAGAGTAGCAGAACCTGAAAAAGAAAAAGAGGAAATAGATGACCCCATGGTAATAGAGGTGGATCTAGAAATAAGAGAGAATCCAAAAGAGCCAGAAGTTGTGGTACCACCGGTTAAACCAATTGAAGAAAAAAATAAGAAAGACGCTGAACCGGTGATAAAACTACCCTTCCCCTCCAGAGTGACAAAGAAGGGTTCAGGAGAGAAAGACTTTGAGAAGTTTACTAAATTGTTCAAAAAGTTAGAGGTAAATCTACCATTCTTTGAAGCACTTGAGCACATGCCTTTGTATAAGAAATTTATGAAGGAGGTGTTGGCGAAAAAGAGATCACTAGGAGGAGAACCAAAAATTGCAACGGAGAAGTGTGGTATAGTCTCGACAGCAAGAAAGATCCCAATAAAGAGGAAAGACCCTGGGGCGGTGGCGATACCATGCACTATCAAGAATATAGCATTTAAGAAGGTACTCCTCGATTCTGGGTCTAGTGTGAGTTTAATGCCTTTGTCCATTTTCAAAAAGCTTGAATTAGAAAAGATTAGTGAAAGTAAGACACAGTTAAGGTTCGCTGATCACACCGTTAAGAAATCCTATGGGGTAGCTGAAGATGTGCTAGTGGAAGTTGATAAGTTTGTATTCCCTGTTGACTTCCACATTATGGATATTCCGGAAGACGAAGAAACTCCTATCCTTCTTGGGAGACCATTTTTGTCGACAGGCCGCTGCAACTTCGACATTGAAAAAGGGACACTAACGCTGAAATCATTTGATGAAGAAGTAACCTTGAAGATGTTAGGAGTTAAGAAAAATAGGGCAGGTGTGAATGAGAAAACTTCAGCTGGTATGACAGAAGGTGAAAAAGAAGACAAAAATCCTAAAAATATCCAAGAAAAAGTTTCAAGCATAGCCTCTCGGGTGGAACCAACTTATGTAGCTGTCAAAAGTCCTAAGAAAGCTAAGGAAGTCAAGAAGAATGTGGGAAGTAAATTGAAGAGAACGGACATCCATGATTTTCATCTTCATGAATTCGTGGTTGCGGAAGTGATGAGCAACAAGGTTTGGAAAAGGAAATACCCTCCATAATAAAGGGTAATGGACCGTCGAGCCATGCGACGTTAAACGAAGCGCTTCGTGGGAGGCAACCCACGGTTTTAATAATTAATTTTTCTGTTTGTTTGTGTTATTTTCAGGAAATAAAAGAGGACGTCTCTGGTGAAAGCTTGGAAGTGATCATTGGAGTGCATTACCCTCTGTGAGTCACCTCTCTCAGGCTCGTTCTGAAACATTGAGGCCAATGTTTAGTTCAAGTTTGGGGGAGGATTTACTCTTGCATTGTTATTTTTATGTTTTTGTTATGATGTGTAAAACTAAACATTGAGTTCTTCCCAAATTTTAACCGAAATTTTAATTTTTGTTGAAGAGTTTTGATCTTAAAGAGAGATCGAGAATAGTATATAGAGATGAAGGGAGGATTGTTTGAGGATAGGAAGTTCGGAATAATGTGACAAGAAGAGGTTTGTTTAAACACCCTTGGTTCCCTAAAAGAAATACGAGTCTAACGTGTAGATTTGCACCATAGTACTTGTCTCCTGAGAAGTACTCCTCGAGTAGTTTATTGATACAGTCTGGCATAATTCAGATTCACATGCATGATGACTGGTTGAGAAAAAAATTGATAAAGTTGGCACCAGATGATGAAAAGGCGGTAAAAGGCAACCGGCTCGCTAAGTTGGGTAACCCTCACCCGGTTATTCATCCCAAAGGAGGTTGATCCCCAAACGTCGTCCAAAAAGGATAATATATAACTGCAAAGTTTGAAAATTTCATCGGTAATTAAAAGTAACAAATGTTGCTCGTTTGGTGCCAGAAAAAGAAAATAAAAAGCCTTGATTCGTCTCATGCATGTGATGATCATTATAAAAAATGCAGTGCCTTAATGTGATTGTTCGAATGAAAGAGGAGGAAAATTGGAAAGAGACTTAAGTGCAAAGCATAGTTGGAGAGGTATCCGAAAGGGGAGCTTAAGGTTTAATGTTCTAGCAGAACCTCATCGCGTCATGTGAATACCAGACCAACTGTTTCTTGATCAATACAAACGAATATCTCACGTATGAATACCGGTGTGCCTGGAAGGTCATTTTCTCTTATAATTGTCGCTTGAGGTCAAGCAACAGTTTAAGTTTGGGGGAGTTTGATTAGTGGTTTTTACACGTTTATTTACCGTTGATTTTAGTCGTCTTTGCTTTATATTGTCAAGTGTTTTACTTCATTCTTCTACATTTTATGCTTTGGTTGTGTATTTTACTGTTTGCAGGCTTAAAGGAATAAATCGAGACAAATCAATGCCAAAAAGTACAAAAAGGGGAGTTTCGAAGGAAGTGAAAAGTCAAGCTACATGAGGTCTGACACGACCACCTGTGTCACTTGAAACTGGCCATGTTAGGATGAAGCGTGGCAAAGAAAATGCAAGAGAGATGAAAGTCACGGGGCTGACACGGCTCGTGTTCTAGGACAACATAGAGAAAAGTTATTACATGTTATTTACTACGCAAGTCACATGCTAAACCCTGCACAGATGAACTATGCAACTACTGAGAAGGAGTTGCTAGCTGTTGTTTATGCCTTTGATAAGTTCAGGCAATATCTGTTGGATTCTAAAGTCATTGTTTATACTGACCATGCTGCCTTGAAGTATCTTTTTGCTAAACAGGACTCTAAACCAAGGTTGCTAAGATGGATCTTACTCCTTCAGGAGTTTGATGTGGAGATTCGTGACAAGAAAGGGTCTGAAAACACTGTGGCTGACCACTTGTCTCGAATGTCACCTATTGCAGAAACAGAAGATACGCACCTGATAAAGGACGAGTTCGCTGATGAACATATCCTCGCTGTTATTGGTGTGCCTTGGTTCGCCGATTATGCGAACTATTTGGTAGGTGGTATTGTACCTGAAGATTTTGAATCTAACAGAAAGAAAAAGTTTTTACATGATTGCAGGTTCTACTTATGGGATGATCCATTCCTATACAAGAAGGGACTCGATGGTTTGATCAGAAGATGTGTATCTGAGGAGGAACAAAGGGATGTGCTAAAAGCATGCCATGATTCCGAATATGGAGGACACTTCAGTGGTGATAGAACGGCTGCAAAGGTCCTACAATCTGGGTTGTATTGGCCTACTCTATTCAAAGACGCCCAAAGCATTGTGAAAGAATGTGATAGGTGTCAAAGAACAGGGAATATTTCCAAAAGAAACCAGATGCCGCAGAAGGGTATACTTGAAGTGGAATTGTTCGATGTGTGGGGAATCGATTTCATGGGACCTTTTCCACCATCTTTTGGAAAGAACTACATCCTCGTAGCCGTTGATTATGTCTCCAAGTGGGTTGAAGCAGTCGCTCTACCCACAAATGATGCGAAGGTGGTAGTAAACTTTCTCAAAACCAATATTTTCTCTAGATTTGGGGTTCCCAGAGCACTCATAAGCGATGAAGGCACCCACTTCTTAAACAAGTTAATGGAGAATCTGTTGAAAAAGTACAATGTGAAACATAAGATTGCCACTGCTTACCATCCACAAACCAGTGGTCAGGTGGAGGTTTCGAACCGGCAAATCAAGCAGATTCTCGAAAAGACTGTTAGTGCTTCAAGAAAAGATTGGTCTAGGAAACTTGAAGACGCATTATGGGCGTACAGAACAGCATTCAAGACCCCCATTGGTATGTCCCCGTATCAACTAGTTTATGGTAAGGCGTGCCATCTCCCTGTTGAACTTGAGCACAAAGCATTTTGAGCTACCAAGTATTTGAACTATGATCTGGCAAAAGCAGGTGAATTACGGATTCTTCAACTCCATGAGCTAGAAGAATTCCGTGATCAAGCCTATGAGAATGCTAAGGTCTATAAAGAGCAGACCCGAAAATGGCATGATCAGAGAATAAAACAGAAAGTATTCTGGGAGGGCCAGTTAGTGCTTCTATTCAACTCCAGGCTTAAACTTTTTCCTGGGAAATTAAAATCCCGGTGGTCTGGTCCGTTTGTGGTACAAACGGTATTCCCTCATGGTGCGGTGGAAATTAAAAATCCAAACAATGGAGATGTGTTCAAGGTGAATGGACAACGGCTGAAGCCCTACTACACTGGAGTAGGAGCGGGAGTGATCGATCATTTGCGTCTCACCGGCTGAGGTGTAGACCGTCGAGCCATGCGACGTTAAACGAAGCGCTCCGTGGGAGGCAACCCACGCTTGTTTTCTTTAACATTTTTCTTTGTTCTATTTTGTTTTATTAGGGGGTGAAGTTTGGACCGGTAGGCGCAACTCGAGTCACAAGGCACAAAGATTGTTCCATTTCAAAGCATAGAAGAACATCAACACGGGCGCCCGTGTGCAGCAACACGGCCCGTGTTGAGTCAGAGCGCAGTAAAAAAAAAGAGAAGAATAAAAGAGAGAAAGTGAAGCTACAACACTAGCAACACGGGCGCCCGTGTGCAGCAACACGGCCCGTGTTGCCCCTTAGCATCCTCTCCTTTTTGCGAACAGAACAGTCACACGGGTGACCGTGTGCAGTCACACGGACCGTGTTGTCTGTGCGGGGGCAGAATTTTGAATTTTTTTCTCCACTTATATGGGCCCCATCTGCATTATAACACATCTTCCCCTTCATTCCACTCATTCTCCCACTTCTCATTCTCTTCCTCCATTAAACCCTAACCTCCACCTTCACTAAACTCACTCTACCACCATCAACCATCCACTTAAACACTATAGTGCCTTCACAAAAGTTGCTCTACTCTCCTTCCTCTTCACTTCTATCGGTTTAGTTTTTTATTTTGTGCATTTTTATTTTTTTTCGAATTTTGCCTTGTTGTGTTTGTGGTTTCTTGTTCAATTTTCTTGCAGAGCCCTTATCATGCCTCCCCGAAAGACAACCCAGCGCCGCAATGTCAGGGATGATTTCGCCGAATCCTCCCAACCAAGGAAGCGGGTCCGTCGCGCCCCTAGTCGCGCAACCGGTCGTAGTGGGAGCCAAGAAGAGAATGCCCATGGCATTACATTTGCCCTTCCTGAACACAAAGCAAGGTATGATGTTTTAGTTCAGCGTAAATTGCTCCCGACTAGATATATCTGTGATGACACACTTGTCAAGTTAGGCCTTAAAGATGAAGTCTACCGTATGTTTCACAACATAGGGATGTTGCCCTTTATGCTATTTGAGGCACCGACTTATGAAGGCCTAACTCTTGAATTCCTGAGCACTGTAGAATTTAAATTGAGACACAAATGGAATGGTTCTGAATTTGAGTATTTTGGTGATCTGGAATTTTATATGTTTGGAAATAAGCATTCTTTATCTGTGGAAGAGGTTGGGGCGGCCCTCAAATTACCTTCCGCTGGACCGGGTGCCCCACCCGAAACATTTCCTGCTTGTGAATTTTGGGAAGCCATCACAGGTGCAGCTGGGTACAATCCTAGTAGGGCTAAGGCCTCGGGGATTCATAACCCTTGTTTCAGGTATGCTCAGAAAGGTTTGGCCTTTACCTTATTTGGGAGAGGAGATAGTACGGGAGTATGTGCGAAGAGAGAGCTGTTTCTTTTGCATAATATGATTGAGGTAAGTCGAGTGAATGTAGCGGCCTTTGCTGCCAACCACCTAAAACAAGTTGGGTATGCCTCTACTGGAGAGATCTCAGTCGGTGGGATGATCTCCCAACTGGCTGAGCACTTGAACTATAGCCAGCTCTTGATTGAGGAACCCTCGATACCAGGTAAGAAGATTGACTTGCAAACTCTTGTCAATCAAAGGATGATTGTGGTAAAGCCCGGGCACTTCTCCCTAACTGTTCATGGGCAACATGTTATGGCATTGCCTGCACCTGATAGTATTTCTATTGCAAATCGTGCTAACTGGTTGTATGTAGCTACAGGAGAATATATGGGTGAAAGCCCTCCACATGATCATAATTTTGCAGGTGACGACTTGGAGGATGACATTCCAACCCAAGATAACCCTGTCCCGCCTCCTCAGGATTTCTTCCAACACACTGTTGGGCCATCCTCCATGACTCCGGATCAATGGGGGTGGGTACAAGCAGAGATTGGCGCTCTCCGTACAGAGCAAACACGACAAGGTGTTGAGTTGTTCCGTCAAGGAGCTGTGGTGGATGATGTCCAAGAGATGATGCGACGCCTTATGTTGCAATTTCCTCAGGATCCTCCTCCTCCACCACCGTTTCAGTGAGCTAGGTAATCTCCGTCACACTGGAATTAAAACATTGAGGACAATGTTTCGTTCAGGTGTGGGGGAGGTTCTTTTGTTATTTTATTGCTTTGCTTTCCGTTTTGAAGTCATAGTGTAGTTTGTTTAATTTGATTATGCTTTAATTCTCTTACTTTTATTTTTAAGTGTGTTTCGTTCAAGTTTGTGTGGTGCAGTGCCATAATGGTGTTACCAGATAATGGATACAAGTCGGAAGGGAGCGAACTAATAGTTAGTGGTTGAACAACACATTCCACACTTGATCTCCGCAGGCACCACGGAAGCTGACACAATCAAAGAAAAGAAGCTAGGACGCAAGAAGTCGACACTGAACCAAGAGAGGAGTATGGTAGACTTTAGATGAAAGGAAACTGCAGGACACCAAGAGCACCTTGAAGCATGCAAGCTTAACCGACCCGGTGAGATTTCAGAGCCAAATTCATAATTCCACATGAGAGTCCAGTCAGGTATGGCACTATTCACTTTGATTTTGCGTACGTTCTCATAACACAAGCACACTACGAAAGCGCACACTGAGGCAAGTTTTTTTTGTAACCCCGAGCCTTTCTAGCCACCCCGTATGCATGATATCCATCGTCACCCCTTTTGAGCCGTAGTGCGTGTTTTGTTCATTGTTGTTATTCTTTTTACCACCCGCATTCTCATTGTTCATGTTATCGCTCGACATTCATGTTAAATCACTTGAAGGACACTAAAGGATCTAAGTGTGGGGTTGTAAACTATTGAAAAAGGGCAAGAAAAATGAGATCTCAAAAGAAAAAAAAAAGAGAAAAGATGAATATGGATCTTGTGAAAAAAAAAGAGGTTTAAAAATCAAAGCAAGAAAATGTTTGCTTTTGCCCACTTTTGTGAAAGACCAAATAAGGTCCAAACCCCATTTTTACGATTCAAATCAGTATGAGTAGAGAAGTGAATCAAATATAAATGCCGAGCACCAAAACCATTTGTTATCCCATTCCTTGTTTACCCACCAAACCCAAGCCACGTTACAGCCCTAAGACCTCGTGAAGTGTGTGCAATCTGTGTGTGTAGTGATTAGAGAATATATTCAAAGTTAAAAGTAATATGCATGCCTTGGTACTGTGAGTGTAGACACTTTAACCCGGAGAGATTTTGTGAGATTGTAAAAAGCTTGCAGGTGAAAACGTGCTCGAAAGTGATAATGCAGTTGATAGTTTGAAGAAGGAAACCAGAAACTCGATTGCTAAGTGAAGGAATCTTGCGAAAACCTGATTGTGTTGTGGAGAAAAGAATCTCGTCGGTGACCTCTGTTTTGCCTCGATACATCACTTGAGGACAAGCAATGAGATAAGTGTGGGGTTGTGATCGGTCACCATTTCTAGTAAGTTTCCGCACCTTTTTCCGACCGAAATTCGTAATCTTGGTAATACTAAGTGGTATTGGCATATGTTTTTAAAGTAAGTTTCTTGTTTTTCGGTTGTATGGTTTTGTTGCATTTTAATGTGTTTTGAGTATTATAAAAGTGTCGTTTTATGTGCTGGTTGTTAGTTTGTTGTTGGCCAGGTTAATGCACGGGAGAGATAGAAAACTTATGGCGCGCACGAGCCGAAAAAAGCAAAGACTGAAGCCAACACGGGCACCCGTGTGCATACACACGGTCCGTGTCAAAAAGTGGCTGGAAAAGCATTTTGGAAGGCAAGGCAGAGGTTTCACACGGGCACCCGTGTTCAGGAACACGGCCCGTGTGGAAAACTGCGTGGAAAGTGACTTTTTGAAGGCAAGGCAGAGGAACAACACGGGCGCCCGTGTGCAGCAACACGGCCCGTGTTGTTGAGGCGTGCTGATTTTATTTTCTTGCTTCTCCTCACTTGAAGGGGACCAGTAAGGGTATTTTTGGTATTCCAGTTGCAACCTGAATGGAAGTGAATGATAAGTGTGGTTGTCGTTTTTTTACCTCCCCGTTTCACTTGGGAGGACGGCACGCTAGACCCTTCACGCGAAATTTGGAAGGAGAATGCGCCCGTGGTGGGATGAATTTTATTTCAGTTCTTCCTACGATATCACACGAACTTTCTTATTTGTCCTACGAGTAGGAAAGGGAAAAAAAGATCTCAACTAAACCCTTGGAGTTTGCTAAGTGTGGGGATTTCACCTAGACTAGAAATTCTGGAGTCCGGGGGGTCGGTTATACATAGGGAAGTGTTTAAACACCCTACATATCTATAGTACTCTACAGGAACCTTCTCTGTGTCTAAATGTGTTTGTGCTGCTAATGATTATTGGGAAAGTTTCTCCTTTGTATTAGAAGAAGGAATTGAATTGAATAAAAGAAAGACAGACAGACAGACTGACTATTTTTGGTATTTTATTAGCTCGCTGAGATTCCTTGTGAACCTCATGCCTACATATCCCTAGTGGAAGTCAGAGCTTAATGTAGTTCGGGGAACTAACTAGGGAAATTAATTATTTTTGGGTGCCTTGCTTGAAGCTCAAGGTTGAAGCTTTGAATTAAATCTCTGTTTACGGTAAAGAGACATGAAGTCATCTTTATAGAGAGGTATGTCTACTATTCCACCACAAACATTAAAAGAGTGACAGAATAACTGAATTCATTTCATTCAAGAGGGGGACCTTACTTGTGTATGTGCAAGTATACCAGTCAAATGCCTCTTAAATGAAAGAAAGATGCTCATCCAAATTAGGGAAAGTTACCACATGTCTGGGTTTTACTGCCAGCTCATGCCTTTCAAAATCCTAAATGGGAGACTTGATTAAAATGATGAAATGATGTAATGTTTGTTTGTTTGAATGTGGTGAGATAGAAGAAAGATCTCTCTATAGAGATAAGCTATGTCTATCTACTGTATAAAAGATTTGATTTTTAGCTGGCTTGTATGAGGCCCAAGCTTGAGGCTTTTTGATTGATTGATTATTATTATGACTCTGGGAGAAAACTCCACTGGGGATTAATTTACAAGGGATTTTTATGTTCTGTATAAAGCCCAGAATTGAGGCTGACTCTACTTAGGGAAAATCTATTTTGATGGGTTTTATTTGGTGTTCTGTACAAAGCCCAGAATTGAGGCTGACTCTAACTAGGGGAAATATTATTTTCTGCCTTGTATGAAGCCCAAGGTTGTGGCGGACTCTTAAATAAACTGAGTATGGATGACTCTATGGGAAAAGATCCTATATGTTAGGAATCTTTGACACACGACATATGGTTTATCTGCCTTGTACAAAGCCCAAGGTTGTGGCTACTGAACAATGAAGGACTCACTAGGGGAGACTCTATTATCTGCCTTGCACAATGCCCAAGGTTGAGGCTGACTATTAACAAGGGAGTTTTATTGTTTTGGTGCCTTGTATGAAGCCCAAGGTTGAGGCTAACTGTTTTTGTTGGGTTTTGACTCTACTGAAGGATTTATTTATTAAAAGACTGATTTTTTTTTGGAAGCTAACCCTTTCCAGGGATTTTGTCTCAGCTGGTGAGTTTATCTTTTGAAAAGAATGATTTTTGGAAGCTAACCCTTTCCAGGGGTTTTATCCTTTTAAACAGGTTTTTATTAATTGACTTTGGAGGCTAACCCTTTCCAGGGGTTTTGACTCTTTTGGGGAAATTATCTCCTAAGAGAAATGAATCTTTGGTTTTTGAAGAAGTGATTTTGGAGGCTAACCCTTTCCAGGGGTTTTTATTAAAATGATGGCAGAAAGATTATCTAATGAGACTTCTTGTTTAAAGCCCAAGATGAAGGCTGACACTTGCTGAGGATAAACAAAACATGGATCCTAGACTCTGCTAAGGAAAATTGATGAAGATAAGGGTGACAGAGACTGTCCATGCCTCTCATTCCAAAAGGTGTACTCAATGTAAAATTGAGACAAACTTAGCTTGTTTAAAGTCTGGTTTAAATTGGAAGAAACTCACCAGGGTATGTTAAAAGGTGACTAAAGACCTGTTCCTATGTTTATAAGAAACCTGGTGGGTCCTTGTATACAAGCTCAAGAGGAAGCTGGAAATGCTTTTAAGAAGCATGTGGGTCCTTGTACAAAGCCCAAGAGGAGGCTAATCGAGGGTCATCGAGGGTCCTTGTTATAGCACAAGAGAAAGCTATGTAGTTTTGAACTTATTTTGGCTCTAAGCAAATGGGTAAGAGGTTTCACCGGGAATAATTCCTCTTGGGTGGATGTGTCCTATTTTTTTTGTTCTAAGGTTTTTGCCAAGATGTTTCACCGGGAATAATTCATCTTGGGGGTTTGAACTACAGATCTCTAATTAGGAAAGAGCCTTCACCGGGAAGACATTCTCAATCCTAGGTCATATTCCTATAATATATATATATATAGTTTAACTGTCCTAGGGTTTATACTCAAACGTAGTTCTAAACTAATATATATGCACAGTTTATATTTGACAGTAATTTAAATAAAGACTGTAAATGGAAAGCTTGTAAAGCCTAACCTGGATGGAGTGGAGGCCATTGAAGAAGTATGTACAGAGCCTCAACAGTAATTGGTGGATAACAGTTGAATATATATATGATAAACAGTTAATGGTTTTTGAAAACAGAAGAAGTGAAGATGGACATAGGTCACATAGGTATCTGAAGAGTTTCACCGGGAATAATGCCCTTCAAATACCAGAAGAATGTTTTGAAAATAGAAAGAAGATTTTGTAAATACAGTTTTGGAAAACAAACTAAGAAAAGAAAGAAGGTGTTGGGACTTACACTCTATTAGAGGCCCACTTAAAAATGATTTACTGTTTATGAGAAACAGTTGAAAATGATTGAAATGATATAAGGTTTTGTTGTTTGAAAACCTTAATCATCTGTTTAATCAGAGATTGAAAACAGTTTTGAAAATTGACAAAAGTCAACTTAATTAAGGCAAAGATGAAATCTATACCTAATTAAGACCTAAATAATTAGGGTTTTATCATAAAATTATTCACAAAGTAATTAGGTTAAAACAAAATGAAAATATATATTTTAAAGTATTTAAGAAAACACTTAAAACATACTATTTTAAACCTAATTAAAATACATGAAATAAATAATATTTTTATGATTTTTTTGATTATTCATAAAATAGGTATATTAAATAACAAGTGTGTGAAAAATGAAGTGAAAATGGATTAATTTGATAGGTTAAATAATTATGTGAAGTTTGTGAATAAAACAAAGGAAAATAGTGATAAAAAATTTGGGTTTGTCTCCTTCAAGGCTTGAACCCACGCCCTATAGATTACCAAACAAAACAAATACCAACTGGGCCACGCGCGTGGCTTGTTTAAGAAGGGAGCCCATATGATTATATGTAGAACAAAGCAATGAATGAGCTAAAAAAAGAAAATAAATGAACAAAAGGTCTGAGGGGGGGATCGAACCCCAGACCTAAGGCAAGGCAAGGCTTTTGGACGCGCGCTGTAACCATTGGGACACTACGATGAATTCGTAGATAACACACCCATCATTCAAAATAAAATAAACTCGTTTCTGGGAAATTCAAAAAAATGGCGCCACCATCTTCATCTTCAACCTCAAGCTTCAAATTTTTGAATTTGCTATCTCCTTCGTTTCTCAACCAAACTTAAAGATGTAAACATGGATTTTGCTCGTTTTTGAACGAGGATCATGATGGTGTTCTTTAATTTTATTTATTTTCAGTATAACATAAAATTCGCAAGCATGAACACTAAGAACCCTAAAACTGAAATTAAACATGAAATACTATATATGCATGATTTGATGCAATTGATTGAGGGCTAATGATCTATGAAGGTGCAGAAACCAACTGGTAACTTCATTTTAAATTTATCATGCGTGAATCATAGAGTTTGAAGCTTTTGAAACTTACCTGAAAAATGAAGATTTGGCTCTGATCAAAAGGTGTTACAGAGCTGTTGTAACGATTCAGATAGCTTCAATGACTCCTTTGGAAGGTGTTGAGATGCCTGGCTTGGACTGAAAGTGCCCAGAACTTCTTGCTCGACCCCAACTGCAACAGCTCCAAGTGAGAGGTGAAGATGATGATTCTCCACGCCCAGAAGTGTTTCAGAGGTTTGGATCACCTCTAAATGACTCCCCTAAGGTGTTTGAATACTTAATTCCAAAGGAAGAGCTCTGGTTTGAAGAATCCGAGTCTTCTTGCCAAAGAACCTTTGAAAACCTTAAGTATGAAGAAAGAAGAGAGAAAGCAAGAATTATGTTGCTTTGGTGTGTTTTCTGAATGAGAAAGAGCCCTCTATTTATAGGCAATTGGTTCAGAGTAATTGTGCATAGTGAGCTTGCTTAGTGAAGTGAGTTTGGTTTCTTAGCCATGAAGAAAATTTGAAAAGATCCCAAATGCAATGATGCATTTTCGGGCTAGCTTCCCCAACCATTGATCTTGTATGATCTAAGGGAACATTTCTGATTCAGAGGAGAGTTCTAATTGGCTTAGAGCAAGATTCCTTGATGATTCATCATTTGCCATAAATTCAAAAATGCAATCATTACATAATCACATGCCTTTGTTTTTGGGAATCTTCTCTAATCCTTATGCAATGATGAATTTGGATGCATGGCATGTTTTCATATGCATTAGAGGTCGTGTAGCATCACTTAGTGAAGCAAAATGCACAAAATTGCAAAGTTTCAAATTGTACATGACCTATAATTTCACTTCATGAGGCCAACTTTGAACAAGCATAACTCTTAGCTCAAAATGAATTTGGAGAAGGTTGAACACAATTTGGAAAGCCCTAAACATCTACTTCAAATCATTAGTTTATGGATCCTTCAGAATCCTTTGGCAAATTTGTGAAAAATGAGGCCAAAGTTGGAAGAAAACTAGGTTAAAAACACTTAGAAAATTTTCTAAGTGTTTATGACCTAAAACTTCAAAATTTCCAAATCTCTTAAATGATTGATCTTTTGAAAAAAGTTCCATTGTAAGATGTTGTTTTATTTTGCAAGATCTACAACTTTCACGTTGGAAGTTTTTTGAGTTGTGTAGGTGAAATTTTGAGTTCCCACAATGCCCTCAAAAACCCTAATTCCCGACTTTTTGCTCCTTGATGTTTCTTCTTGAATTTCTTTGGTAAAATGACTTTAATATCCATATATTGATGATATTGATCTTTGAAAGTCATGGTTTGACCAAAAATCTTAAAAGTCAAAGGTGATCCCATACAGTTGACTTTTTTCAGATAAGGTGAGATTTTGGACTTTTGTGTGGAATTAAGATCTTCTCCTCAAATGAGTGATGTAAATGGGTTATATTGAGGTAGTAGAGGTTCTTGAATCATGTCTTGAGTTTTGGATCCATTCCCTGATTAAAAGTCAACTATCCAGATGAATTAGGTTAAAAACCCTAATTGTCGACCAGATGAAATTGGTGACTGTGGATCTTGAATTGAGGTGTGATGTCCAGTGGATCTTATTGTATGAATCATTTGAAGATGATTGAAGTCTTTAATAGATGTCCTGGAGCTTTTTTAGGGTTTCCCAAAGGTGATCCCTGATTTCAGTCCTTGATAGGCTCAAAAACCCTAGTCTAGTGACTTGAGTAAACCTGTACTCAGATGACTGAGTGTCTAATCAATCATAGGTGAATATAAAAGTGAAGCTTTTGAGTCCTATGATTGTGTTAGAGACCAATCCTTCTATTGATTGATCCTTTGCCTGAGTTTTCTTGTCTTTGAACATCCTTGATTAAATGCCAGATGAAGAAGCGACTGCTCTGGGTACTTGCTTTGACCTGATGAAAATCCTGAAGATATGTCATCTCAGGGGGGTCAAAAATTAGGGTATGACAGATGCCCCTATTTAAGTTTCTTTTATCCGGAGGGAGAGAGATTGATATCTCGATCTCTCCTGCGTGAAAGAGACTTAAATATCAAAGAATGCCCGAATTTTGGGCGCTCCTGAGATGTTGTAATTGATAAAATCTTTTCATGACTTGATCCCGTTGCCGCACTTGGCGGGGGATGAGGAGACAAACTCCTGTAGGAATACGTCATGTGGATTCTGGTGAATGGATGGCAATGTAGGATACGCAATCCATCTTCTTTAACTAAGTGTTGACACTTAGAAAAAGGTGCACAACTTCCCCTTGTTTCGGATGTTTGTACCTCAAAACTGGTCTAAGTTGTGATTTTGGACAATATCTCAGATAAAGAGAAATTCTCCAAAGATTTGTTTCCTCATCAAACTTCTCATCAGCACTTGGAGATGAGATACCATTTGATGGTAATAAAGAAACTTCAAAGGTTTGTTTCCTCATCAAACTTCTTACCAGCACTTGGAGGTAAGATACCATTTGACGGCAAATAAAGAAACTTCAAAGGTTTGTTTCCTCATCAAACTTCTTACCAGCACTTGGAGGTAAGATACCATTTGACGGTAAATAAAGAAACTTCAAAGGTTTGTTTCCTCATCAAACTTCTTACCAGCACTTGGAGGTAAGATACCATTTGATGGTAAATAAAGAAACTTCAAAGGTTTGTTTCCTCATCAAACTTCTTACCAGCACTTGGAGGTAAGATACCATTTGACGGTAAATAAAGAAACTTCACCATCCCTCCTTTCAACTTGACGTTTTTGAAGGATTGTCATATGGTTCCGCGCTCTTTTGAGGGGCTAATGACTTCGCTCGAAAGTGGATGAACTGTCTTCGGGAAGAAGACTACCATTCACCTACTTACGCTGAGGAATCTGAACTATCTTCTGGATGAAGACTACCATTCACTGACTCCGTTGGGGATCTTTTGTCGATCCGCTGGGGAAATACCGAACTTCTGAGGAATTCAAAATGCGAAACAAACTACCTTATTTGAAGAAGATTGTCGAGCGTCGCTCTGCAGGAGATTCTCAATTGGGGAATTCCAAAAGTGAACAAACTATCTCTTTGAGGGAGACTACCATTTGTTGACTTGCTTGGGGAATTTGGGTGTATGAACCTTCTTCATGAAGAAGAAAAACCCTTTCACAACTTTGCAGGGGAATCTTGAGTATATGCCCAAGTAATTTGGGTATTAACACTATCAAAACCTCGGCTAGACTATGCTCATTACGCAAATATGGTGTGAGACAAAATGCATGAATACTACGATGATTATGAAATGCAAAGTGAATGTGAATAGAATTGTCGCGGATGTAAAATCCTATGATACGACTTGAATCTTGTTGATCAGAAGATGTTCTCTTCTTGTAGTTCGAACTCTGTTGGGAATACCTGGTTATCAGTTGTCCGCTGTCCGAAGTGAGTAATATGAATTGAAGTGAAGATCCGTCATCGGGAGATGTTCGCAAAGCGACCTCATGGGGAAATCTTGGTTCCCGGAGTCTCAACCGTTCTCGGAGTAGCTGTTTGCATTCTTCCTATTGTTTGTAAACCTTAGAAAGAAATTTCACCTTTATTTTTGCAAGTAAATTCATTTTATTTTATGAAAACATTTGTTTCAAGAAAATGACTGTTTAAACTTAAAATGCATTTCAAGAAATTGAATAAGACTCGATTTGCAAAGAAAGGCACAAGGCTCAAATTATTATATATGGAATGGTAATCAGCCAAATGCTTGATTCCATGGAGTATTTACAAAGTCGGAAATTGGTAATTTTTCGGGAAAAGGGCTACGATGAAACGTGACGACCGTTATCTTTCCCTTCCACTCCGAGTTGCGCTGTATTCGTGCTTCGTAGAAGATGACCTACTGCTGATGAATACTCCGCTATGGATTTTTGAATGATCAAGTTTGTCCTGAACACAGTTACTTGCCATATATCCCTAACTTTTGCGTAAACTACCCCTTTCGGGTTTTAAGTTTACCGGGATTGATTATTTATTTTTTATGTCTCTAACTTTTTCCTGAATCGCCCTTTCGGGTTTTCGATTCACCGAGACGCTCTTTTTTGCCTAAGCTGCTCTTTGCGAGTTTTCAACTTAGCGAGCTGTTCTTTTAATTATTTAGGCGAAGTATTTCTTGACTGTGTCGACGTTCACAGGACGGGTGAATTCTTCTCCATCCATAGTCGTGAGTATTAAGGCTCCTCCTGAGGAAGCTCTCTTGACCACGTAGGGGCCGTCATAATTGGGAGTCCATTTCCCTCTCGAATCTGTGAGAAAAGATTGAATCTTTTTGAGTACAAGGTCGCCTTCTTTGATTGTGCGAGGTCGCACCTTTTTGTCGAAAGCTTTCTTCATTCTTTGTTGATATAGCTGACCGTGGAATAAAGTTGTCATGCGCTTTTCTTCGATCAAGTTCAATTCATCGAATCTGCTTTGACACCACTCGGATTCTGTTAATTTCGCCTCCATCAAGACTCTCATTGATGGAATCTCAACCTCTATAGGTAGGACTGCCTCCATGCCATATACAAGGGAGAAAGGAGTTGCTCCAGTCGAAGTACGTACTGATGTACGGTAACCATGAAGTGCATACGGGAGCATTTCATGCCAATCTTTGTAAGTGATGACCATCTTCTGAACGATTTTCTTGATGTTTTTGTTAGCTTCTTCTACAGCTCCATTCATCTTTGGTCTGTAAGGAGATGAGTTGTGATGTTCAATCTTGAATTCTTCACAAAGTTCCTTCATCATTTTGTTATTCAAATTTGACCCATTGTCAGTGATTATCTTGCTAGGAATGCCGTAGCGACAGATGATGTGATTCTTGATAAACCTGACGACAACTTGTCTTGTAACGTTTGCATATGAAGCTGCTTCAACCCATTTGGTGAAATAGTCTATAGCTACCAAGATGAAGCGATGTCCGTTGGACGCTTTTGGCTCGATCATTCCAATCATTTCGATTCCCCACATGGAGAAAGGCCAAGGGGAAGAGAGTATGTTGAGAAGAGATGGTGGCACATGAATTCTATCGGCGTAGATCTGACATTTGTGACACCTCTTTGCGTACTGGTAGCAATCTGACTCCATCGTCAGCCAATAATATCCTGCTCTCAGTATTTTCCTTGTCATGGTATGTCCATTGGTGTGAGTACCAAAGGAACCTTCATGTATTTCTCTCATGAGTACTTCTGCTTCTTTTCTGTCAACGCATCTGAGCAGAACCATGTCGAAGTTTCTCTTGTACAGAACATCTTCATTCAGGAAGAATCTACAAGTTAACTTTCTCAAAGTCTTTCTATCTTTCTTTGACGCCCCAAGAGGGTACTCTTGCTTTTGAAGAAAGTTCTTGATGTCGTGATACCACGGTTTGTCGTCGATGATTGCTTCTACTGTGAAAACATGAGCGGGCCTATCCAGGCGCATAACATCGATCCGAGGAATGTCATTCCAATGATTTATCCTAATCATGGAAGAGAGTGTGGCTAATGCATCGGCCAAGTTGTTTTCTTCGCGAGGAATGTGATGAAAATCTACCCTGTCGAAGAATGGTAACAATCTCCTCGCGTAGTCATTGTAAGGAATTAGCCCTGGTTGGCGTGTTTCCCATTCTCCTTTGATTTGATTGATGACCAAAGCAGAATCTCCATATACATCCAAGTGTTTGATTCTTAGATCCACGGCTTCTTCGAGACCCATGATGCAAGCTTCATATTCGGCCTCATTGTTTGTGCACTTGAAAGTTAATCTGGCAGTAAATGGAATATGGGTACCCTGAGGTGTAACAATGATTGCCCCAATTCCTCGTCCATAAGCATTGACAGCTCCGTCAAAGATTAAGCCCCACTGGGATCCTATCTCAGGTCCTTCGTCTGGTAATGGCTCGTCGTAATCTTTCATCTTGAGGTACATGACGTCCTCGTCCGGAAAGTCAAAACTGGTTGATTCATGACCATTGAGTGGGTGGTGAGCCAGGTGCTCAGCTAGAATGCTTCCTTTCACGGCTTTCTGTGCGTGATACTCAATGTCATATTCTGATAACAACATCTGCCAACGGGCAATTCTCCCAGTTAAAGCAGGCTTCTCAAAGATGTACTTGATTGGATCCATATGAGAGATCAAACAAGTAGTATGTCGAATCATGTACTGGCGGAGACGCTTGGCAGCCCAGGCCAAAGCACAACACGTCTTCTCGAGCATGGAGTAGCGGGATTCACAGTCAGTGAATTTTCTAAGTGTTTATGACCTAAAACTTCAAAATTTCCAAATCTCTTAAATGATTGATCTTTTGAAAAAAGTTCCATTGTAAGATGTTGTTTTATTTTGCAAGATCTACAACTTTCACGTTGGAAGTTTTTTGAGTTGTGTAGGTGAAATTTTGAGTTCCCACAATGCCCTCAAAAACCCTAATTCCCGACTTTTTGCTCCTTGATGTTTCTTCTTGAATTTCTTTGGTCAAATGACTTTAATATCCATATATTGATGATATTGATCTTTGAAAGTCATGGTTTGACCAAAAATCTTAAAAGTCAAAGGTGATCCCATACAGTTGACTTTTTTCAGATAAGGTGAGATTTTGGACTTTTGTGTGGAATTAAGATCTTCTCCTCAAATGAGTGATGTAAATGGGTTATATTGAGGTAGTAGAGGTTCTTGAATCATGTCTTGAGTTTTGGATCCATTCCCTGATTAAAAGTCAACTATCCAGATGAATTAGGTTAAAAACCCTAATTGTCGACCAGATGAAATTGGTGACTGTGGATCTTGAATTGAGGTGTGATGTCCAGTGGATCTTATTGTATGAATCATTTGAAGATGATTGAAGTCTTTAATAGATGTCCTGGAGCTTTTTTAGGGTTTCCCAAAGGTGATCCCTGATTTCAGTCCTTGATAGGCTCAAAAACCCTAGTCTAGTGACTTGAGTAAACCTGTACTCAGATGACTGAGTGTCTAATCAATCATAGGTGAATATAAAAGTGAAGCTTTTGAGTCCTATGATTGTGTTAGAGACCAATCCTTCTATTGATTGATCCTTTGCCTGAGTTTTCTTGTCTTTGAACATCCTTGATTAAATGCCAGATGAAGAAGCGACTGCTCTGGGTACTTGCTTTGACCTGATGAAAATCCTGAAGATATGTCATCTCAGGGGGGTCAAAAATTAGGGTATGACAGATGCCCCTATTTAAGTTTCTTTTATCCGGAGGGAGAGAGATTGATATCTCGATCTCTCCTGCGTGAAAGAGACTTAAATATCAAAGAATGCCCGAATTTTGGGCGCTCCTGAGATGTTGTAATTGATAAAATCTTTTCATGACTTGATCCCGTTGCCGCACTTGGCGGGGGATGAGGAGACAAACTCCTGTAGGAATACGTCATGTGGATTCTGGTGAATGGATGGCAATGTAGGATACGCAATCCATCTTCTTTAACTAAGTGTTGACACTTAGAAAAAGGTGCACAACTTCCCCTTGTTTCGGATGTTTGTACCTCGAAACTGGTCTAAGTTGTGATTTTGGACAATATCTCAGATAAAGAGAAATTCTCCAAAGATTTGTTTCCTCATCAAACTTCTCATCAGCACTTGGAGATGAGATACCATTTGATGGTAATAAAGAAACTTCAAAGGTTTGTTTCCTCATCAAACTTCTTACCAGCACTTGGAGGTAAGATACCATTTGACGGCAAATAAAGAAACTTCAAAGGTTTGTTTCCTCATCAAACTTCTTACCAGCACTTGGAGGTAAGATACCATTTGACGGTAAATAAAGAAACTTCAAAGGTTTGTTTCCTCATCAAACTTCTTACCAGCACTTGGAGGTAAGATACCATTTGATGGTAAATAAAGAAACTTCAAAGGTTTGTTTCCTCATCAAACTTCTTACCAGCACTTGGAGGTAAGATACCATTTGACGGTAAATAAAGAAACTTCACCATCCCTCCTTTCAACTTGACGTTTTTGAAGGATTGTCATATGGTTCCGCGCTCTTTTGAGGGGCTAATGACTTCGCTCGAAAGTGGATGAACTGTCTTCGGGAAGAAGACTACCATTCACCTACTTACGCTGAGGAATCTGAACTATCTTCTGGATGAAGACTACCATTCACTGACTCCGTTGGGGATCTTTTGTCGATCCGCTGGGGAAATACCGAACTTCTGAGGAATTCAAAATGCGAAACAAACTACCTTATTTGAAGAAGATTGTCGAGCGTCGCTCTGCAGGAGATTCTCAATTGGGGAATTCCAAAAGTGAACAAACTATCTCTTTGAGGGAGACTACCATTTGTTGACTTGCTTGGGGAATTTGGGTGTATGAACCTTCTTCATGAAGAAGAAAAACCCTTTCACAACTTTGCAGGGGAATCTTGAGTATATGCCCAAGTAATTTGGGTATTAACACTATCAAAACCTCGGCTAGACTATGCTCATTACGCAAATATGGTGTGAGACAAAATGCATGAATACTACGATGATTATGAAATGCAAAGTGAATGTGAATAGAATTGTCGCGGATGTAAAATCCTATGATACGACTTGAATCTTGTTGATCAGAAGATGTTCTCTTCTTGTAGTTCGAACTCTGTTGGGAATACCTGGTTATCAGTTGTCCGCTGTCCGAAGTGAGTAATATGAATTGAAGTGAAGATCCGTCATCGGGAGATGTTCGCAAAGCGACCTCATGGGGAAATCTTGGTTCCCGGAGTCTCAACCGTTCTCGGAGTAGCTGTTTGCATTCTTCCTATTGTTTGTAAACCTTAGAAAGAAATTTCACCTTTATTTTTGCAAGTAAATTCATTTTATTTTATGAAAACATTTGTTTCAAGAAAATGACTGTTTAAACTTAAAATGCATTTCAAGAAATTGAATAAGACTCGATTTGCAAAGAAAGGCACAAGGCTCAAATTATTATATATGGAATGGTAATCAGCCAAATGCTTGATTCCATGGAGTATTTACAAAGTCGGAAATTGGTAATTTTTCGGGAAAAGGGCTACGATGAAACGTGACGACCGTTATCTTTCCCTTCCACTCCGAGTTGCGCTGTATTCGTGCTTCGTAGAAGATGACCTACTGCTGATGAATACTCCGCTATGGATTTTTGAATGATCAAGTTTGTCCTGAACACAGTTACTTGCCATATATCCCTAACTTTTGCGTAAACTACCCCTTTCGGGTTTTAAGTTTACCGGGATTGATTATTTATTTTTTATGTCTCTAACTTTTTCCTGAATCGCCCTTTCGGGTTTTCGATTCACCGAGACGCTCTTTTTTGCCTAAGCTGCTCTTTGCGAGTTTTCAACTTAGCGAGCTGTTCTTTTAATTATTTAGGCGAAGTATTTCTTGACTGCGTCGACGTTCACAGGACGGGTGAATTCTTCTCCATCCATAGTCGTGAGTATTAAGGCTCCTCCTGAGGAAGCTCTCTTGACCACGTAGGGGCCGTCATAATTGGGAGTCCATTTCCCTCTCGAATCTGTGAGAAAAGATTGAATCTTTTTGAGTACAAGGTCGCCTTCTTTGATTGTGCGAGGTCGCACCTTTTTGTCGAAAGCTTTCTTCATTCTTTGTTGATATAGCTGACCGTGGAATAAAGTTGTCATGCGCTTTTCTTCGATCAAGTTCAATTCATCGAATCTGCTTTGACACCACTCGGATTCTGTTAATTTCGCCTCCATCAAGACTCTCATTGATGGAATCTCAACCTCTATAGGTAGGACTGCCTCCATGCCATATACAAGGGAGAAAGGAGTTGCTCCAGTCGAAGTACGTACTGATGTACGGTAACCATGAAGTGCATACGGGAGCATTTCATGCCAATCTTTGTAAGTGATGACCATCTTCTGAACGATTTTCTTGATGTTTTTGTTAGCTTCTTCTACAGCTCCATTCATCTTTGGTCTGTAAGGAGATGAGTTGTGATGTTCAATCTTGAATTCTTCACAAAGTTCCTTCATCATTTTGTTATTCAAATTTGACCCATTGTCAGTGATTATCTTGCTAGGAATGCCGTAGCGACAGATGATGTGATTCTTGATAAACCTGACGACAACTTGTCTTGTAACGTTTGCATATGAAGCTGCTTCAACCCATTTGGTGAAATAGTCTATAGCTACCAAGATGAAGCGATGTCCGTTGGACGCTTTTGGCTCGATCATTCCAATCATGTCGATTCCCCACATGGAGAAAGGCCAAGGGGAAGAGAGTATGTTGAGAAGAGATGGTGGCACATGAATTCTATCGGCGTAGATCTGACATTTGTGACACCTCTTTGCGTACTGGTAGCAATCTGACTCCATCGTCAGCCAATAATATCCTGCTCTCAGTATTTTCCTTGTCATGGTATGTCCATTGGTGTGAGTACCAAAGGAACCTTCATGTATTTCTCTCATGAGTACTTCTGCTTCTTTTCTGTCAACGCATCTGAGCAGAACCATGTCGAAGTTTCTCTTGTACAGAACATCTTCATTCAGGAAGAATCTACAAGTTAACTTTCTCAAAGTCTTTCTATCTTTCTTTGACGCCCCAAGAGGGTACTCTTGCTTTTGAAGAAAGTTCTTGATGTCGTGATACCACGGTTTGTCGTCGATGATTGCTTCTACTGTGAAAACATGAGCGGGCCTATCCAGGCGCATAACATCGATCCGAGGAATGTCATTCCAATGATTTATCCTAATCATGGAAGAGAGTGTGGCTAATGCATCGGCCAAGTTGTTTTCTTCGCGAGGAATGTGATGAAAATCTACCCTGTCGAAGAATGGTAACAATCTCCTCGCGTAGTCATTGTAAGGAATTAGCCCTGGTTGGCGTGTTTCCCATTCTCCTTTGATTTGATTGATGACCAAAGCAGAATCTCCATATACATCCAAGTGTTTGATTCTTAGATCCACGGCTTCTTCGAGACCCATGATGCAAGCTTCATATTCGGCCTCATTGTTTGTGCACTTGAAAGTTAATCTGGCAGTAAATGGAATATGGGTACCCTGAGGTGTAACAATGATTGCCCCAATTCCTCGTCCATAAGCATTGACAGCTCCGTCAAAGATTAAGCCCCACTGGGATCCTATCTCAGGTCCTTCGTCTGGTAATGGCTCGTCGTAATCTTTCATCTTGAGGTACATGACGTCCTCGTCCGGAAAGTCAAAACTGGTTGATTCATGACCATTGAGTGGGTGGTGAGCCAGGTGCTCAGCTAGAATGCTTCCTTTCACGGCTTTCTGTGCGTGATACTCAATGTCATATTCTGATAACAACATCTGCCAACGGGCAATTCTCCCAGTTAAAGCAGGCTTCTCAAAGATGTACTTGATTGGATCCATATGAGAGATCAAACAAGTAGTATGTCGAATCATGTACTGGCGGAGACGCTTGGCAGCCCAGGCCAAAGCACAACACGTCTTCTCGAGCATGGAGTAGCGGGATTCACAGTCAGTGAATTTCTTGCTTAGGTAGTAAATGGCATGCTCTTTTCTTCTCGTCTCTTCTTGCTGTCCAAGGACACAACCCATGGAATCTTCTAAGACGGTTAAGTACATTATCAAAGGTCTTCCTTCCACTGGAGGAGACAAAATGGGTGGTTCGAGCAGATATTCTTTAATGCTGTCGAACGCTTTCTAACAATCGTCTGTCCAGACGCAACTTTGATTTTTCCGTAGAAGTTTGAAAATAGGAGCACAAGTTGCAGTCATGAGATATATGAATCTCGAGATGTAATTCAGACGTCCAAGAAATCCTCTAACTTGTTTCTCGGTTCTGGGTGAAGGCATTTCTTGAATTGCCTTGACTTTGTCTGGATCTACTTCAATTCCTCGTTTGCTGACAATGAAAACAAGGAGTTTTCCTGAGTAGACACCAAAGGTGCACTTGTTGGGGTTCAGGCAAAGCTGAAACTTCCGTAAGCGTTGAAATAACTTTGTCAGATTTTGTATGTGATCTTCTTTATTTTCTGATTTGGCAATCATGTCGTCCCCATATACTTCCACTTCTTTATGCATCATGTCGTGGAAAAGCGTAGTCATGGCTCTTTGATAAGTTGCCCCTGCGTTCTTTAGTCCAAAAGGCATAACACGATAGCAGAACGTGCCCCAGGGGGTGATGAAAGCTGTTTTCTCCATGTCTTCAGGTGCCATTTTGATTTGGTTGTATCCTGAAAATCCGTCCATGAATGAGAAAACTTTGGATTTTGCTGTACTTTCAACCAACATGTCAATATGTGGTAAAGGAAAATCATCCTTAGGGCTAGCTTTGTTCAAATCTCTGTAGTCGACGCACATGCGGACTTTTCCGTCTTTCTTAGGAACGGGAACAATGTTAGCTAACCACTGAGGGTATTCTGAAGTGACGAGGAAACCTGTGTTGATCTGCTTTTGAACTTCCTCTTTGATTTTCATGGCCATCTCCGGATGAGTTCTTCTTAATTTTTGCTTGACCGGAGGGCATTCTGCTTTTAATGGCAAGTGATGCTCCACTATACTGGTATCCAACCCTGGCATATCTTGATAAGACCAAGCGAAGACATCTGAGAATTCTTTGAGCAGCTGTATCAAACTCTCTCTGATCTCTGAATTGAGCGAAGCTCCAATCTTAACCTCTTTTCTGTTTCCATCGGAACCAAGGTTAATGATCTCTAGAGGCTCATTGTATGGCTGAATGGCCTCTTCCTTTTGTTGAAGTAATCGTGAAATTTCCTTTGATATTTCTTCGTCTTCTTCTTCCTCTGCCTCGAATACAGGAAACTCAAAGCTTGGAGAAGTCATACGATCGCACGCTTCAACGGGGTATTTTATGATTAATCTGCATATGTGTGATAAATTTTATTTAGACAACGAGGGAAGACTCGGTGTATGCAGTTAATGGAATTTTTGATGTTTTTTAAGGGTGTTTTTTAGGATTACCAATTTCCGAAAAAAGAAAAGGAAAAACTAACGAAGGAACAAAATGACATTTTATTTATCGACAGTCATTTCTTGAAACAAAGACCCTATAAAACAAAACTCTATTGCTTTGGGCGAAGCAAAGAGGGACATTTTCCTAAGAAATAGTAAAATGCAAAGCCCTATGAAACATCTCTTTACCCTGGGCTATGGTGAGAGGACAAAATAACGGTGAAAGTTCCTACTTAGGAGTGCGAACAGCAGTTGAAACTTCAACAGCCGTCCAATAGTGGCGAACCCCATTGTGCACTAAGTAATCTGGAACCTTAGGCTTAAGCTGGCCTGTGGTAGGTCTTGATTTACCAACCACTGTCTTTGCAACACTCAGACGATCTTCTTCTACTTCAGCAGACTGAGCGGTGTGAGCATACCCATTTCCAAGTGGAGTATGTCGGTTTTTCTTTTGAGGAAACTTCCAATCTTCTGAATGGAGAGACTCGTTGTCGGAGACACTTTCGAGATCATCCTCTTCTATATTTTGGTTTTGCTCTTCTCCCAAGATGGCATTGACTAGATATGTGAACTCTAGATCCGTAGCCTCGGAAGGTGACTTGGGGATATAATCCTCAATGATGATTTCATCAGTCGATGATGATGAATAGCAAGGGTTATACATCTCTTTTGGCTGAGAGAGGTACTCAAAATCACTGTTCCATCCAGTTGGAACAATATCTTCAAGAGAGATTCTTGAACTTTCAGGAGCGGAGTATTTCACCATGTAGTCGAATTTTCTGCTTGGTTCTCCTAATGTATCCCAAGTTTCTTCGGGGATAGGAGGAACTTCTTCTGATGAACCATGACTTCTGGTGGTGAAGCTATTTGTAACTTCGTCACTGTTTGGTTGAGTCTTACTTTCAGATCCTTTAGTCGGATAACAGCAAGGTGAATCAGACTCTGATAGGGATATGTATCCTGCTTTGTTAAGATAGGATAGCCATTCCTCTTCATCGGTGTTTTCCGTACCGATGGTATTGACTGTTTGAACAGGTTGAAGAAAACCTCCGCTGCGGAAAGTTTCTTGAATTGGAAGAACTATCTCAATTCCTGGAATAGTCTTTGATGATGTTGGAAAGAATCCAACTCCTGTTCTGTTCTTGTTGTTGGTAGGAATATTAATGTGCCCCCAACCACTTGTAGTGCCATCCTTTACAACTTGGATTGCATCTCTGTAGGAAGAAATAGACGTTGCTTTCTCCTTTCCTTTGTCCAAGGAAAGTGCTTGGAATTTAGTTCCAACAACTTCTTTTGGTTTTATGTTGGAGAATGATGACAGGTTGCTGACGATCAGAGCTCGTTCCCCACATACGGTTACCAATTTGTCATTTTTTATGAACTTCAGTTTCTGATGAAGTGTTGAAGTAATTTCCCCAGCCTCATGAATCCATGGGCGACCTAGCAAACAACTGTATTGCGCAGGGATATCCATAACTTGGAAAGTGATTTTGAATGTCTGAGGTCCAATAGTTATGGGAAGATCCACTTCTCCAAAAACTGACTTCCTTGATCCATCAAATGCTTTGACGATGACATGACTTTTTCTTAGAGGGTAATCTTCGAAAGATAATCTTGACAATGTTGATTTCGGCATGACGTTGAGAGAGGATCCATTGTCTATTAGGACTCCTGTGAGTATATCACCCATGCAGCCAACTGAGATGTGAAGTGGAAGATTGTGGTCCACTCCTTCTTCAGGAAGATCTTCATCACAGAAACTCAGACTAGTTCCCGCGGAAATGTTGGCAACGATACTATTGAATTGTCCCACATTAACACTTGGTTCTACGAAAGCTTGTTCCAAAACTTTCTGTAGAGCTTCCCTATGAGCTTCAGAACTCAATAGTAGGGAAAGAACAGATATCCTAGATGGAGTATGTAGTAGCTGGTCTACAATGTTGTATTCACTCCTCTGGATTAACTTCAAGATCTCATCATTTTCTTTCGCTTGAACAACATTGGTCGGATGATTGTCTTGCCTATGTGGTACTTCCTCCGAAGGTTTCTCCACATTTTCTGTTGTTCTGTTGAAGACTCGTCCACTTCTGGTGACTCGACTAACATCAGCAATGTTGACAACAGACGGTAATAGTATTTCCTTACCATTTTCAATGAATGTAGCGTTGTACTTGTATGGTATAGCCTTGCTGGACTCATACGGTACAGGACCTGGTAAGTAGATGACTAACGGAGCAATTGCTGTCTTCCTGCTATCATACTTAACTTGCTTTCAACTTGATTAATTTGAGGAGATACGGTAAAGACTTCGTCATCTTCTCTGCTGGCAAGAACTGTAATGGTATTATCATCCATCAGTTTTTGAATGTCGTTGCAAACACGCAAACATCCTTGTGAATTTCTTCGACAAATTCTGCATCTACTGTAAGCGTGGAAATCTGTTCCAAAGTAGGCAAGTCCATTTAAAGTTTTATGGAACCTGACTACCGATCCTTCAAGATCTTCAACTTTGTAGATTTTGTATTCTCCTGGACACCCTTGAACCATGTTGATGTCATGTTCATTCCTGACTCGGATATGTTGAATCCATCCTAAGTCCATTTGTTCTTGTAATGCAGCTTGAACTACGGCACATCCTTGATTATTCTTTGGACAAATATCACATGTGAAGTAGTTGTGAGGTGGTACATGGCCGTACCCAGCTTGTTTAGCGTGCATCTTAACAAGATTTTCCCCTATCTGACGAATGTCATAGATTTGAATGACGTTAGGGTGTTGATCTATCGGATTTACTGAAGCTTCTTTATGCTGCGGCAAAGGATTTGCTTGGACGTTTGGACTAGTATCTTTGAAGGATAGCATTCCGCTCTTCACTAATCGTTGGACGTCAATCTTGAAAGGGAAACAGTTCTCAATATTGTGACCTGGTGCCCCCTGATGATAGGGACAAGATTGGTCAGCCTTATACCATGGTGAGGAACTGTTTGTAGGATTTGGAGGACTCCTTGTCTGAATGAGTCCTTTTGCCAGTAATGTTGGAAATAATTCCGCATACGGCATTGGTACTGGGTCAAAGGCAGGATACCTTGGAGCCCGATTGTTGTAATTTGGAGGTCGAACCTGCTGCTGAGGTTGCTGCGACCTTTGTTGAATTTGTTGTTGTGAGACCTGAGGTTGATAAGCTGGCGCTGAGTTAACAACCGGAGTTATTGCTGCAACTTGAGGTTGAAATTTCTTCTTGATTTTGTGCAAGACATTGCTGACATCTTGATCCTTTTTCTTCTGGAAAGAACTTCCATACTTCCTTGGACCAATAGAAGATTCTGATTCTTTGTTCAAGCGTCCTTCCCGAACTGCTTCTTCTAAACGTACACCCATGTTTACCATCTCGGTAAAGTCACTTGGTGCACTTGCAACCATTCGTCCGTAGTAAAATGGACTCAAAGTTTTGAGATAGATTTTTGTCATTTCTTTCTCTTCAAGTGGTGGACAGATTTGTGCAGCAACTTCACGCCATCTTTGAGCGTATTCCTTGAAGCTTTCCCTATCCTTTTGAGTCATGGCTCGAAGTTGATCTCTGTCGGGAGCCATATCCAGATTGTATTTATACTGTTTGACGAAGGCCTCTCCGAGGTCTCGAAAAGTACGAATCTCTGAACTGTCCAAGTTCATGTACCATTTGAGCGCAGCACCAGTCAGGCTGTCTTGAAAATAATGAATGAGTAATTGTTGATTATCAGTCTCAGTTGACATTCTTCGAGCGTACATTACGAGGTGACTTTGAGGGCATGAATTCCTTTTGTACTTCTCGAAATCTGGTACTTTGAATTTGTGAGGAATCTTAACATTTGGAACCAGACAGAGGTCTGCAGCATTCTTTCCAAATAGATCTTGTCCTCGAAGAGTCTTGAGTTCCTTCTGCATTTGCAGAAACTGTTCCTGGAACTCGTCCAATCTTTCATACATGCCAGCATCCTCACTGGGAGCGTGATGATATACTTGTCCGCCCTGTGGAGGAAAAGTATGCATAATGGGCTGTGGAGAAGCCATGACAGCAGATCTTGGAATCTCAGCATTCTGTTGTGCGAAACCCATTGCCGTTGCTCTTGGAACTTCAATTTCCAGAGGTTTGTAACCCTCCGGCGGTTGCATCTCCATTGTAGCTCTTGGAACTTCAGAAACTGGGGGTATGTACCCTTCCGGAATAAAATTATACGGCATGCCCCAAGGTCGGTTGGGTGGCATGGTATACTGAGGAATAGGAGTAGAAACAATCTCGGAAACCACAGTCCTTTGCGGTTCTTCTGGCGTTGGTCGATTCTGTGCAACTACCAGGGCTTCTACCATGCTATTGAGCCTTTCAATAGCATCTTTGAGAGTATTAACCTCTTCTCTGAGTTCTCCATTCTCTTGCTCAAAGTCTTCCATTCTTTTCTTGCGACTTGAACGAGTGTTGTATGGATGAGACAGCTTGAAAGTCTTTGTTCACCTCCTTCTCCTCCTCTCTTTCTGGAGAAAGGAAAGTGACTATTAGATCTGCGACAATTCTTATGTCAGTGCGTACGACTAAAGCGATGTATGATATGCAATTAAGTTAATATTTTTCAAGGAAACACCATAATTACGTTATGAAACATCAAACTTTTATTAATTAAGCGAAAACGCCGTTTTTACACACTTTGAAAAGGGAAATACAGAGAAACTGAGAGAAAGGACTCTAAAATTTTGACGAAGAGCCGACTTCACGTTCTAACATTTTCTTCTGTTTCTTGAGCTGAGCGTTCTCTGACGTGAGCTGATCAATAATCCAGGAAGCAGGAGGGATATGATGAGAAAGTGACGTTTGTGACACTTGTCGATCGAGCACTTCAAGTAACTCATCCTTCCTTCTTAGGATGTTATGAATCTCAACATTTTCCGTGTTGACGATTCGATACTTGTTCCTCCAAGCATTCCTTTCTTGGCATACCTTGTTTAATGCCGCTTGTAATTTTTCAACATCGGTGGAGAAAAGGTAAATTGGTTCCCTTAGGGGAATATGTTCTTGATGTTGATATGGCATCCTGAGCTTGAATGCTCTGACGCGTACCCATTGAAGGTAAGGATCTAGGGAGATGCAAAGATGTTTTCCTAACAATCTTCTCCCTTTGCTGTGAACAAGACGCCAGGCTTGGACAATTTCCTTCTTCAGCATGTTGCCATGATCGTCGATGTTCTTGAAGAACAGACCCTCCAATTGGATGTTACTTGGTATATTTTTCATGGGATAGCCGTATTGACGACGGGCTAAAACTGGATTGTAACTGATTCCTCCCTTAGTTCCAATAAGGGGTATGTTGGGAAAACTTCCGCAACTGAAGATGATCTTGGTTTCGTCGTTATCAGGACTACACCACTCAATGTCCGTATGAGTGAGGGACATGATTTTCTGTGACCAGTAAAGGCCATCCCTCATGTTCCAGAAAGTGCTAGACTTCGGCAGGTGCGAAACGAACCATTCGTATAACAACGGTACGCAGCATGTGATTAATTCTCCTCGCTGCAGGTTTCTTGAATGCACAGAGTGATAAGCATCCGCAAGCAAGGTTGGAACTGGATTTCCAATTAAGAAGATCTTTATTGCGTTGATGTCGACGAAATCGTTAATGTTAGGGAACAAAAACAATCCGTAGATAAGCAAAGCCAAGATTTCCTCAAAAGCGCTCATATCTTGGATGCTGATGAAGTACCGAGCTTGATCAAGCAGGAATTTGGAAGGCAATCCTTGAATTCCTCCTCTACTCACCATATGAGTTCTGATGTCGACTACGTTCAAAGGAGTAGTTGCAGCGATGATAATGTCGTCAGGATTCTTTTCTAAACCGGAGTACGGATCTTGCGCGTACACGGGTATTCCAATCAGACGAGAGTACTCCTCCAACGTAGTCATGAGCTGATAATCTGGAAAGGTGAAGCAGTGATACGTTGGATCGTAAAACTGTACCAAGGTGGGAAGGATCCCATCCACAATGTTGGTATTGAGCAAAGGCAGAAGTTTTCTATACTTCTCCTTGAAAGCCTGGGGGTTGACCACCAGTTTTCTGAGCTTTCCCAGTTCCTCGACCTGGGGAATCTTGAAGGTGTATTTCCTAGCTCTCTTTCTCCCATAATCCATGGTATAGATCCTTAAGTCCTTTCTCTGTTTCTCTCTTTCTATGAAGTTTAAAACGTTCGTTATTTATTTTCCTTGAAAAACGACTCGAAAACGACTTTTTTTTGTTTTTTTAGTTGTTATTAATGAATGATGCATGAATGCATGAATGCACACACAAGAGTTTTAAACAAACATGGCGTTGAAGGGTATAGTGGTCATGAAGTCAAAACGCAAACCTCGCCCCAATGGTAAACTAAGGATAAGGATTTTTGTACCTGTAGAACGGGTTCTAAGGGTCTCAGAGTTTTTGCTCAACCTTAAAGATACGTTGACTGGTATCTATAAGAGAGTTTTCTCTGAGTGTAGTATCTGCGTGACAATTACTTTCGTAATCACCGCTCTACGTCCTAACAAAAGGCTTTAAGTGGGGTTAATGGGTTTCTAGGTCCTCCTGGTACAAATCAGTCTCGGAATGCATTGGCGCAGTTAATCACAACTAGCCAGGCAAATCCCAAGAGTAGAATTGTGAACCAAGATTAGAGGGTCTTCACCGGGAAGACATCCTCCATCTTATCTTATGTTGCACTCAAATCCGGGTATAGGATTTCTCACCACAAGGGGGAATCAAGCCCTTTCCGGATACAGAATAAACAAAATAAACAAATATAAATGCAACAAACACATGATATGACACAGAGGTTAGGCAGGACCTCTCTTGTTTGAGGGGGAATTTGGCATCCCTAATTCCTCATTGGGGCTAGACCAGCAACAGGTCAACCATTGGTTTGGATGAAAAACCAAGGTTTTTAACACTTATATCCTCAGCAGAGTCGCCATTTTTCTGTGGTTGTCGTTTTTTTTACCTCCCCGTTTCACTTGGGAGGACGGCACGCTAGACCCTTCACGCGAAATTTGGAAGGAGAATGCGCCCGTGGTGGGATGAATTTTATTTCAGTTCTTCCTACGATATCACACGAACTTTCTTATTTGTCCTACGAGTAGGAAAGGAAAAAAAGATCTCAACTAAACCCTAGGAGTTTGCTAAGTGTGGGGATTTCACCTAGACTAGAAATTCTGGAGTCCGGGGGGTCGGTTATACATAGGGAAGTGTTTAAACACCCTACATATCTGTAGTACTCTACAGGAACCTTCTCTGTGTCTAAATGTGTTTGTGCTGCTAATGATTATTGGGAAAGTTTCTCCTTTGTATTAGAAGAAGGAATTGAATTGAATAAAAGAAAGACAGACAGACAGACTGACTATTTTTGGTATTTTATTAGCTCGCTGAGATTCCTTGTGAACCTCATGCCTACATATCCCTAGTGGAAGTCAGAGCTTAATGTAGTTCGGGGAACTAACTAGGGAAATTAATTATTTTTGGGTGCCTTGCTTGAAGCTCAAGGTTGAAGCTTTGAATTAAATCTCTGTTTACGGTAAAGAGACATGAAGTCATCTTTATAGAGAGGTATGTCTACTATTCCACCACAAACATTAAAAGAGTGCCAGAATAACTGAATTCATTTCATTCAAGAGGGGGAACTTACTTGTGTATGTGCAAGTATACCAGTCAAATGCCTCTTAAATGAAAGAAAGATGCTCATCCAAATTAGGGAAAGTTACCACATGTCTGGGTTTTACTGCCAGCTCATGCCTTTCAAAATCCTAAATGGGAGACTTGATTAAAATGATGAAATGATGTAATGTTTGTTTGTTTGAATGTGGTGAGATAGAAGAAAGATCTCTCTATAGAGATAAGCTATGTCTATCTACTGTATAAAAGATTTGATTTTTAGCTGGCTTGTATGAGGCCCAAGCTTGAGGCTTTTTGTTTGATTGATTATTATTATGACTCTGGGAGAAAACTCCACTGGGGATTAATTTACAAGGGATTTTTATGTTCTGTATAAAGCCCAGAATTGAGGCTGACTCTACTTAGGGAAAATCTATTTTGATGGGTTTTATTTGGTGTTCTGTACAAAGCCCAGAATTGAGGCTGACTCTAACTAGGGGAAATATTATTTTCTGCCTTGTATGAAGCCCAAGGTTGTGGCGGACTCTTAAATAAACTGAGTATGGATGACTCTATGGGAAAAGATCCTATATGTTAGGAATCTTTGACACACGACATATGGTTTATCTGCCTTGTACAAAGCCCAAGGTTGTGGCTACTGAACAATGAAGGACTCACTAGGGGAGACTCTATTATCTGCCTTGCACAATGCCCAAGGTTGAGGCTGACTATTAACAAGGGAGTTTTATTGTTTTGGTGCCTTGTATGAAGCCCAAGGTTGAGGCTAACTGTTTTTGTTGGGTTTTGACTCTACTGAAGGATTTATTTATTAAAAGACTGATTTTTTTTTGGAAGCTAACCCTTTCCAGGGATTTTGTCTCAGCTGGTGAGTTTATCTTTTGAAAAGAATGATTTTTGGAAGCTAACCCTTTCCAGGGGTTTTATCCTTTTAAACAGGTTTTTATTAATTGACTTTGGAGGCTAACCCTTTCCAGGGGTTTTGACTCTTTTGGGGAAATTATCTCCTAAGAGAAATGAATCTTTGGTTTTTGAAGAAGTGATTTTGGAGGCTAACCCTTTCCAGGGGTTTTTATTAAAATGATGGCAGAAAGATTATCTAATGAGACTTCTTGTTTAAAGCCCAAGATGAAGGCTGACACTTGCTGAGGATAAACAAAACATGGATCCTAGACTCTGCTAAGGAAAATTGATGAAGATAAGGGTGACAGAGACTGTCCATGCCTCTCATTCCAAAAGGTGTACTCAATGTAAAATTGAGACAAACTTAGCTTGTTTAAAGTCTGGTTTAAATTGGAAGAAACTCACCAGGGTATGTTAAAAGGTGACTAAAGACCTGTTCCTATGTTTATAAGAAACCTGGTGGGTCCTTGTATACAAGCTTAAGAGGAAGCTGGAAATGCTTTTAAGAAGCATGTGGGTCCTTGTACAAAGCCTAAGAGGAGGCTAATCGAGGGTCATCGAGGGTCCTTGTTATAGCACAAGAGAAAGCTATGTAGTTTTGAACTTATTTTGGCTCTAAGCAAATGGGTAAGAGGTTTCACTGGGAATAATTCCTCTTGGGTGGATGTGTCCTATTTTTTTTGTTCTAAGGTTTTTGCCAAGATGTTTCACCGGGAATAATTCATCTTGGGGGTTTGAACTACAGATCTCTAATTAGGAAAGAGCCTTCACCGGGAAGACATTCTCAATCCTAGGTCATATTCCTATAATATATATATAGTTTAACTGTCCTAGGGTTTATACTCAAACGTAGTTCTAAACTAATATATATGCACAGTTTATATTTGACAGTAATTTAAATAAAGACTGTAAATGGAAAGCTTGTAAAGCCTAACCTGGATGGAGTGGAGGCCATTGAAGAAGTATGTACAGAGCCTCAACAGTAATTGGTGGATAACAGTTGAATATATATATGATAAACAGTTAATGGTTTTTGAAAACAGAAGAAGTGAAGATGGACATAGGTCACATAGGTATCTGAAGAGTTTCACCGGGAATAATGCCCTTCAAATACCAGAAGAATGTTTTGAAAATAGAAAGAAGATTTTGTAAATACAGTTTTGGAAAACAAACTAAGAAAAGAAAGAAGGTGTTGGGACTTACACTCTATTAGAGGCCCACTTAAAAATGATTTACTGTTTATGAGAAACAGTTGAAAATGATTGAAATGATATAAGGTTTTGTTGTTTGAAAACCTTAATCATCTGTTTAATCAGAGATTGAAAACAGTTTTGAAAATTGACAAAAGTCAACTTAATTAAGGCAAAGATGAAATCTATACCTAATTAAGACCTAAATAATTAGGGTTTTATCATAAAATTATTCACAAAGTAATTAGGTTAAAACAAAATGAAAATATATATTTTAAAGTATTTAAGAAAACACTTAAAACATACTATTTTAAACCTAATTAAAATACATGAAATAAATAATATTTTTATGATTTTTTTGATTATTCATAAAATAGGTATATTAAATAACAAGTGTGTGAAAAATGAAGTGAAAATGGATTAATTTGATAGGTTAAATAATTATGTGAAGTTTGTGAATAAAACAAAGGAAAATAGTGATAAAAAATTTGGGTTTGTCTCCTTCAAGGCTTGAACCCACGCCCTATAGATTACCAAACAAAACAAATACCAACTGGGCCACGCGCGTGGCTTGTTTAAGAAGGGAGCCCATATGATTATATGTAGAACAAAGCAATGAATGAGCTAAAAAAAGAAAATAAATGAACAAAAGGTCTGAGGGGGGGATCGAACCCCAGACCTAAGGCAAGGCAAGGCTTTTGGACGCGCGCTGTAACCATTGGGACACTATGATGAATTCGTAGATAACACACCCATCATTCAAAATAAAATAAACTCGTTTCTGGGAAATTCAAAAAAATGGCGCCACCATCTTCATCTTCAACCTCAAGCTTCAAATTTTTGAATTTGCTATCTCCTTCGTTTCTCAACCAAACTTAAAGATGTAAACATGGATTTTGCTCGTTTTTGAACGAGGATCATGATGGTGTTCTTTAATTTTATTTATTTTCAGTATAACATAAAATTCGCAAGCATGAACACTAAGAACCCTAAAACTGAAATTAAACATGAAATACTATATATGCATGATTTGATGCAATTGATTGAGGGCTAATGATCTATGAAGGTGCAGAAACCAACTGGTAACTTCATTTTAAATTTATCATGCGTGAATCATAGAGTTTGAAGCTTTTGAAACTTACCTGAAAAATGAAGATTTGGCTCTGATCAAAAGGTGTTACAGAGCTGTTGTAACGATTCAGATAGCTTCAATGACTCCTTTGGAAGGTGTTGAGATGCCTGGCTTGGACTGAAAGTGCCCAGAACTTCTTGCTCGACCCCAACTGCAACAGCTCCAAGTGAGAGGTGAAGATGATGATTCTCCACGCCCAGAAGTGTTTCAGAGGTTTGGATCACCTCTAAATGACTCCCCTAAGGTGTTTGAATACTTAATTCCAAAGGAAGAGCTCTGGTTTGAAGAATCCGAGTCTTCTTGCCAAAGAACCTTTGAAAACCTTAAGTATGAAGAAAGAAGAGAAAGCAAGAATTATGTTGCTTTGGTGTGTTTTCTGAATGAGAAAGAGCCCTCTATTTATAGGCAATTGGTTCAGAGTAATTGTGCATAGTGAGCTTGCTTAGTGAAGTGAGTTTGGTTTCTTAGCCATGAAGAAAATTTGAAAAGATCCCAAATGCAATGATGCATTTTCGGGCTAACTTCCCCAACCATTGATCTTGTATGATCTAAGGGAACATTTCTGATTCATAGGAGAGTTCTAATTGGCTTAGAGCAAGATTCCTTGATGATTCATCATTTGCCATAAATTCAAAAATGCAATCATTACATAATCACATGCCTTTGTTTTTGGGAATCTTCTCTAATCCTTATGCAATGATGAATTTGGATGCATGGCATGTTTTCAGATGCATTAGAGGTCGTGTAGCATCACTTAGTGAAGCAAAATGCACAAAATTGCAAAGTTTCAAATTGTACATGACCTATAATTTCACTTCATGAGGCCAACTTTGAACAAGCATAACTCTTAGCTCAAAATGAATTTGGAGAAGGTTGAACACAATTTGGAAAGCCCTAAACATCTACTTCAAATCATTAGTTTATGGTTCCTTCAGAATCCTTTGGCAAATTTGTGAAAAATGAGGCCAAAGTTGGAAGAAAACTAGGTTAAAAACACTTAGAAAATTTTCTAAGTGTTTATGACCTAAAACTTCAAAATTTCCAAATCTCTTAAATGATTGATCTTTTGAAAAAAGTTCCATTGTAAGATGTTGTTTTATTTTGCAAGATCTACAACTTTCATGTTGGAAGTTTTTTGAGTTGTGTAGGTGAAATTTTGAGTTCCCACAATGCCCTCAAAAACCCTAATTCCCGACTTTTTGCTCCTTGATGATTCTTCTTGAATTTCTTTGGTCAAATGACTTTAATATCCATATATTGATGATATTGATCTTTGAAAGTCATGGTTTGACCAAAAATCTTAAAAGTCAAAGGTGATCCCATACAGTTGACTTTTTCCAAATAAGGTGAGATTTTGGACTTTTGTGTGGAATTAAGATCTTCTCCTCAAATGAGTGATGTAAATGGGTTATATTGAGGTAGTAGAGGTTCTTGAATCATATCTTGAGTTTTGGATCCATGCCCTGATTAAAAGTCAACTATCCAGATGAATTAGGTTAAAAACCCTAATTGTCGACCAGATGAAATTGGTGACTGTGGATCTTGAATTGAGGTGTGATGTCCAGTGGATCTTATTGTATGAATCATTTGAAGATGATTGAAGTCTTTAATAGATGTCCTGGAGCTTTTTTAGGGTTTCCCAAAGGTGATCCCTGATTTCAGTCCTTGATAGGCTCAAAAACCCTAGTCTGGTGACTTGAGTAAACCTGTACTCAGATGACTGAGTGTCTAATCAATCATAGGTGAATATAAAAGTGAAGCTTTTGAGTCCTATGATTGTGTTAGAGACCAATCCTTCTATTGATTGATCCTTTGCCTGAGTTTTCTTGTCTTTGAACATCCTTGATTAAATGCCAGATGAAGAAGCGACTGCTCTGGGTACTTGCTTTGACCTGATGAAAATCCTGAAGATATGTCATCTTAGGGGGGTCAAAAATCAGGGTATGACAATAAGTACAACCTAGGGCAAGGAGAGAAGGGACTTTT